>NW_017306662.1:666840-669411 GCF_000935625.1 Nanorana parkeri
ATATGGCCGCGGTGCTCGGCGTGGCAAAAACAATTGTTCCGAAGCTGGTCTCGGAGACTAATTAATTTCCTGGAAATCCCTTTCACTCCTTCTCAGGCTGTTAAAAAAAAGCCTGGGCCGGGATGGAGTTAAGAGCACAGTGGCCCGGCTTATACGTGTTAATGGCGATAGGCTGGTCTGGTGCGAGTTAGAAATGTTTGTTTCTTTTCCCCACGTTGCGCCCTGCTGGCCGGTAATCCGGTGAGCGTGATTGATGGGACGAAGTCTCGTAGGCGTTCGGTTGTTTGGAGCTTGGTGCGGCTCCTTAGGCAAAGAAACGCCTCTTATACATTAGCAATAAAAAGTTCAGCCGTAACTGCGTTTTGTATGTACCACCAATACCACGTTTAGATGTTTTACATGCAGCTAGTACGAGTACTTCAATTGTTTTCTTTTTTAGCTTCCTGTTATTATTATCTATACCGCACAAGACGCCAATCAGCTGTGCCGCAGTGTTTATGTGCTTAAAGGAGAACTATGGGGTCAGTGTCTTTTCCCCATAGTCCTCCTAAGGGTAACGAGAGGACACAAACCAGCATCCTCCCGTCACCCAAAGCTCAGTATATAGGGAGCTACAGCTCGCGGTATACTGAGAGCGCCGCAGCCGGGACGGGTCCCGACATTACTGTCAAGATCCACCCAGCTGCGTGATTGACAGCTGGCTCTGCCTATCTAGAGGCAGAGCCAGCTGTGCCATCCCCAGTTCGTTCCTCCAGTCAGCGCTGGAGGATTGGAGCAGGGAGGGGGGGAATCCCTGCTGGGAGCTGTGAGTGACAGTCACGGCTCTCTGCTGGCACAGGATCGAGAAGTGAACGAGCGCCGGTATGTGTTCTCTCACTTCCCGATCTATTGAGCCGACCTGTGACAGTTTCATTCATCCGAACTATGAGGATGAGTGAAAATAACTCACCTCATAGTTCTCCTTTAAGGGACATAGACATGGGCTCATCAGTCTGCTGCTTTTCCTTTTACTGTCCAGTCTCAGACGGCACAAGACCTGAAAGCGTTGCTTAACTGCAGCAGCGTAAAATCAGGTCTCCTGCGCTGCTAGACAGGGTTGTGCTGTGCAGCACGATCTCAACCTGGGGGAGGGGAGCCCCCGCACCCCCCCTTGGGATGTCATTGCTAGTTCCAACCAGCTGGGATAGTAGAAGAGCTACAGTGGAACCTTTTCACCCACAACGGGTGACACCATTGGAGGGTGTGACACCAAATGACGGACAGTCATTTTGGTGTCACCCTCCCTGAAAAGTCAGGCACTCGGTCATGGACTGAGAGCCCGACAGCTGCATGGGAGAGGAGGGGACCCGGCGGCATACCTCATCCCCTCCTCTCTTTGCCGGTGTCCATCAACAAGATGGCTGCCAGCAGCTAAGTGCACACGATGTCAATATGCGAGTGATGATGTCCACTGGGTGACACCTGCAACAGGTAACACCTGGCCTGGGGACACCTCTGGGTGCCAGGCTTCGATTTGGCAAAGCTTCACCAGCCTCACCGTGGAAAAGTTTAATTTTGATTGGTTGCTGTGAGCTAATTTGCATGCACGCCTTTTTGGCCCCGGGGCTAGTTCGAAGCGTCGCGGTCCTTGCCCAGGCGTCAGACCGCGAGATTGGGATTGGGCTGTTGCTGGTCGCCGGTACGAAAACATCGAAACCCAATACAGGAAATCCAAAGTAACAAATAGTAACAAACTATTACATGATAAAAGAAAAACGTTTTCAATGTTACAATTCAGTGTTTGTATTTATAAGCCGATCCAGCTGTTCTGCGATCGGCCCGGGCGACTGCGCCGTTTGAATGCGGTCAGAGGAATTTATCATGCAGAAGACGCCTGAAATTTCTCCGTGTAACTTATTCTCTGACAAGTTCCATTCCCGTGCCAAAAATATTAAAATAGGTAGAGATGTGAATGCGCTATTAAAAATCAGCTGTTGACAGGCGTAATTCATGGCGCTGCCTTTTTTATTAACAGGCCGGGGGCGAGCCACGCAATTAGAGAGGTGATGAGAACGGCGTTTTATTAAGCAGTGTCAAGCCTGACGCTCAGCGTTTGTCAGATATCCTCATGTTGATGCCGATATTAACCCTTTCCTGAGACACGGAGAACGGGGAAGGATAAAGAAGAATGTAAACCCTAAACAAATGGCAGTTATAGTGTTTTCATCCTTTGTTACAGCTCTGTGCTGCCGATCTCCTGCAGAATCTTTGCAGCCACTTGCTGTCTACATGCACTCCAGTGATGGCTGCGCGGCATTCCTCAGAGCTGAGCTTCCTGATAGTGACAACAGTGGGCCATGTCTGTGTAATGTGTGCTGAAACAGACGCTTGTAGTCTCTACTGGTAGCCCATGTGAGAGGGTGACAACACAGGAGACAGTTAGGAGTCAAAGACACAGTGTTGTCACTCCAGATCTCTCTCTCACTCCCCCCTCTCTATTTCTCTCTTCCTCTCTCTCCTCATTCTATCTCCCCTTCTCTCTCTCTCTCCTTCTCTCTCTCCCCCTCTCTCTCTCCCCCTCTCTCTCTCTCC
>NW_017306662.1:669489-678484 GCF_000935625.1 Nanorana parkeri
CTCTCTCTCTCTCTCTCTCCCCTTTCTCTCTCTCACTCTTCTCTCTCTTCTCCCCCTCTTTCTCTTCTCCCCATTCTCTCTCCCCTCTCTTTCTCTCCCCTCTCTCCTCTCACTCTTCTCTCTATTCTCCCCCTTCTCTCTCCCCTCTCTCTCTCTCCCCTCTCTCCTCTCACTCTTCTCTCTCTTCTCCCCCTCTTTCTCTTCTCCCCAAAAATCTCTATACATAGCTTCCAATAACTTGCCTCGTTTTATGGCTTTTAAATTTAAACGCCGCACCTAAAAATAATCCGCTTTCTTCACCAAATCTGTAAGAAAATGCAAAACCAGGACGCGCTTTCTGAGTTTATTTCGGTAAGCAAACACAATCGCGCTTAACATTTTTTCCCCACACCATTTATTTTGCTGCCCCACAAAATATTTTTAGCGTGCGAACCACTAATTTTTAGGAAAATATATAAATATGTATGAGTACACAGCGACGCTATAAAAGGCGGATGGATTTTTATTTGATTTTTTTTTTTTCAGCCTCTCGTTAGCCAGACGGCCATTCTAGAAAATACGGGGTTTTTTTTTTCTTAGCCTTTAAATGCCTGCGGTGGTTTTTATTTTGGAGCTGGTGCCTGGAGTTAAAAATAAACATTGTAATTTTGTTACCTGGTAGGTATTCTCCTAGGTATTGGCCGGCCACATCATAAAAGGTGGCCAACGGTATGTAGGATCGGTGCGGTTGCCACGCAGTTAAAGAGGTCGGCGCACAATGTGCACGCTTCACCGTCCTATACTTCCCATGTGGAATAAAATAAATGGAACTGTCAGGTTTTGGGCCAATTCTACTTTTTTTTTTTGAATGTTGTTAATCATATAAAAATGTCCTTCTTTTACCAAATATCACCATGAAGTGGATACATAATGTCAAAATGTTGCCATTTCTGTTAGCAGGAGGATTTCCCTCCTGAGTCATTAAAGGAGAACTATGAGATGTGTGATTTCCACTCACCTCATAGTTCTAGCCGACCTGAGACAATGAGACTGTCACAGGTCGGCTCAGTAGCTCAGGAGGTGAGCGAACACATACCGAGTTCGCTCGCCTCTCGATCTGGTCACCGCTCTCTGCCGTGACAGGGGAGGGGCTGGATTCCCCTCTCCCCGCTCCGATCTGCCAGCGCTGACTGGCGGAACGGACGGGGGAAGGGGCGGGTACAGCTGGCTCTGCCTCTAGATAGGCAGAGCCAGCTGTCACTCACGCAGCTGGGCGGATCCCGTCATCTACGTCGGGATCCACTCCGGCTGCGGCGTCTCAGTATACCGCGAGCTGTAGCCCAGCAGTGGAAGTGTGACAACCACCAACATTCTAGTTGGGATGACCGGTCCCCCGAAGCTGATCTCTTGCAGGTCTCTGACCTTTTTTGTCACTGCCCCTCTCGCTGACAATGTAGGACTATAGCCGACCCTCTACCTCGGCAGGTTAGTGATGACCTCTGTCATGATAAAGAGATGGAGTAATTGGGGCTTAGATCAACTTTTACTCTCTCCATTTAAAAGAGGCAGCACCCATTCCACTGGTGGCCTTTAGCAGCACCCACCAGAGGTTGAGACGGAGGCTGTTTGTGTTGCCCATAGGAACTCTTCCGATTATCTTACGAGTAGCGCCTGCCAAAAGAAATAGTAAGTCTGACTGGTTGCCATAGGCAACGCAGACAGTTCCGTGTTCAGATTTTTTCTATTTTTTTTATTTTTTATTGTGAGGTCCCGCGAGTATATTCCTGCATAGCCGTGCCACATAAACAGAGGCCCCCTTCATTTATTTACTTATATAGCTGCCAAGAGCCATCTGGCCCATCTCTCCGGGAACGGCTGCGATGTCACGCGTAGAGAGCCACTCCGAATGCTTTATTTAAAAACCGCTTACGGAACATAAACAAAATATGCGGCTCACTCCAACAAAAAAAAGAGGCATTTCTGTGTTATATAAGTGCTGCTGTCACTGCAACTGGTGTAAGGCAAACACACAAGGCCTGCCTCTTACATGCCGCCATAGGAATTATTCAAGCACTTAGGACTTCATCTAAGTAAACTGGAGGAGAATAATATGTGGCAGTCTGCCGGGCCAATAACATCCAATCAAATTCTCCCGTCCTCCCTTCTCCCACTTTGATTTTTGTTTCACTTTTTTTTTTCTTCCATTTTTAAATCTATATATAATAATTTATAGAATCAATTATTTCTAGTTATAATTCTTTATATATTAAGCTGAACATTTTCAAAGAGGGTTTATATATATACATACACTATATTGCCAAAAGTATTGGGACGCCTTTACATGCGCATGAACTTTATTGGCCCCCCAGTCTTAGTCCGTAGGGTTCAGTATTGGGTTGGCTCCGCCCTCTAATGACATACCAGTCTTAGTCTGTAGGGCTCAGTGTTGGGTTGGCTCCGCCCTTTGCCGCTATAACAGCTCCGCCTCTTCTGGGAAGGCGTCCACAAGGTTTAGGAGTGTGTATATGGGAATGTTGGACCATTTGTGGGGTCAGGTACTGATGTTGGGGGAGGGGCTCGCAGTCTCCGCCTCTAATTCATCCCAAAGGTGTTCTATGGGGTTGAGGTCAGGACTCTGTGCGGCCAGTCACGTTCCTCCCCCCCAAACTCCCCCATCCATGTCTTTATGGACCTTGCTTTGTGCACTGGTGCCCAGTCATGATGGAACAGGAAGGGGCCGTCCCCAAACTCCTCCCACAAAGTTGGGAGCATGAAATTGTCCAAAATGTCTTGTTGTGCTGATGCCTTAAGAGTTCCCTTCACTGGAACTAAGGGGCGGAGCCCAACCCCCGAAAAATTATTATTATTTAGTAATTTACTTTAAATGTATTTTATAAAAAAAACAAACAAAAAACATATTTCCATCATGCGCCCCTGCAGACTCAAATAGCTCCCCTTGTTCTCTGCTGATTGGAGAGCTTTAGTTTTAACTCAGCAGGGGGCACGTCAGACCTCTGCAGAGAGACCGCTGCTTCCACAGCAAGGATCCTTCTCTGCAGCATGCCGGCAGGGGTCAGGGTTCGCTACCCGGGCTGTGGCTGCTTTCTGAAGGAAGTGAACTGCGAGGCTCGGCGCGCCTTTCATTTGGACGCTTCTGTCTGATTGTAAACTGAAAGTTCTGCTCGGGGGTTACCACAATGCACCAGCTCGGCAGAGGACGGGCGACTGGTACATGGATTTCTGCCTTGCCAAATTTAACATCTGTAGTGATGTGGGGTCAAAGGAAGGAACCACACTATGGTGTATGTGTGTGTGTGTGTGTGTGTGTGTGTGTGTATGTTTGTGTGTCTGTGAATATGTATATATGTGTGTGTGTGTATGTATGTCTGTGTATAAGTATGTACATTATGTGTCTTTGTGTGCTTGTGTATGTCTGTGTATGTCTGTGTATGTGTTTTTCTGTGTGTGTTTGTGTGTATGTAGGTCTTTGTGTGTGATGCCCCCCCCCCCCCCCGTGATAACACTGCAACATTGTAACATTGTAGCCAGTCACAAGGTTGCAGCAGGGGGCTGATCTGCGTCAGACATTTGTGTGACCTGCGCGGGCTCCGGGATTGGCGTCATTGTGTTATTATTACATTAGAGACCTCTCAGTATTATTCGGCGTTTCTCTCTCCGGATGGCTCTGCAGTTCTTCTCGCTGTCGCTGTGATAATCAGCCGCCACCTCGCGTCCTTCGTGTAATTCTGAGCTGGAACCGTTTATTCTGTGGCAGTAAATTGCTGGAAGTGCTGGAACAATATTGGGGGCCATGTGGTTTCTACACTCTGTCTTCTCGTTTTGTAGCCGCTCTGCCTGCGTGAATTGCTCCCAGCTGCCGCGCCGCTCACACCTCCCGGTAGCTCTCGCAGACGATGGAGAAGTAAATGAGAGATTTGCAAATAAATCGCACTTAGGAATTAACCCCGGCCATGTGCCGCCGCCGCGCCGCCCAATCACGGGTCACATTCATCGACCTCGGGAGAAGTCGGGCGTGGCGAGTTTTGCAGGAGGTTGCCGCCATGAGCCCGCCGGAGAGCGCTGGGCCGTTCACCCAGAATGTATGTCGCTGGCGGAGAAAGCGGCCAAGAGACCTGCTTCCCCTCTGCTGCAGTTCAGGTCTTGTCCCTCCCCCAGCCTGTGACTGGTCAGTGAAAGGAGAAGCAGGAGACTGAAGAGCTCATCTCTCTCTCACTCTGCTCTCTCCTCCTGTATGTACGCTCCTTACACTGCAACACACATGTTGGGCTACTTGGGCTGCTTCTCTGGTCCCTTCTATGAGCTGTGCTGTACAGGGGACTGCAGGACGCTGATGCCGGGTAATATTCAGGGACTCGCACTGCTTGTATGTAGAAGAACACGGCTTGTATGTAGAAGAACACGGCTTGTATGTAGAAGAACACATGTACGGCTGCAGCAATGTGCAAATCCCACATCTATTGTACGGCATTATTTATTATTACGCATCACTGTGTGCAGTCTTCATACCTGGAGATCCCGCCAGTGACGGCTCTGACGATGCGGCCTGTGTGTGCTTCATGTACTCCTTCACTTGGCCACTGGGCTGTAGACATGTGCGATTCGTTTCGTTACGAATCGAAATTCGTAGGAATTTTCCTAAAAATTCGTAGATTCGGAAGCATCCGAAATCCGAATCGCAGTTTCCGAATTATATCCGAAATACGAAATTCCGTTAACGAATTTCGGATCCGAATTTCTTTGAAACGGGAACTAATATTACCCCTGTAAATGAGGTTGAACAACATGACAAGATTTTTTTTTTTTAATCCGAAATACGGATCGGCTGCTGCTGAGAGTCGCATTACAATACACAGGCAGGAAGTACGAAATTCCGTTACGAACATTCGTTATATTGAAGGTAAAAAGCAAAATACATTTATATTGGAGTTGATGGTAGTTTTTTTTAATCCAAAATACGAAATTCGGATCCGGAATCCGTTAACGGAATTCGTATTTCGGATAAAAAACCAACTACCACATCGACTCCAATATATTAACAAAGGTATTTTTGCTTTTTAACTTCATCATAACAAATGTTCATAAAGTTACAAAAATGGGCCGAAACTAACGAAAATCCGTATTTCGTACGAATCCGAATTGAGTTTCGGATACGAATTCCGAAATACGAAATAATGGATATTCCGAAACGGAACGAAGCGGAACAATTTTTTTGACGGCGCACAAGTCTACTGGGCTGCCGATCAGACAGACCTGATAGTCAGCTCAATGGCCAACGCACAGGGCTGACAACAGTTACCCCCCTTGCTGCTCAGTGTCCCCTTATATGGTTAATACCCCCCAGGTTAATGATGGGATTTTTCATCTCAATGCAGCTGGAGTGCCGAGGTTGCCTACTCCTGCTGTAGCAGATCCGGAAGGAGCGCCGAGGTTGCCTACTCCTGGTGTAGTAGATCCGGAAGGAGCACCGAGGTTGCCTACTCCTGGTGTAGTAGATCCGGAAGGAGCACCGAGGTTGCCTACTCCTGGTGTAGTAGATCCGGAAGGAGCACCGAGGTTGCCTACTCCTGGTGTAGTAGATCCGGAAGGAGCACCGAGGTTGCCTACTCCTGGTGTAGTAGATCCGGAAGGAGCACCGAGGTTGCCTACTCCTGGTGTAGTAGATCCGGAAGGAGCACCGAGGTTGCCTACTCCTGGTGTAGTAGATCCGGAAGGAGCACCGAGGTTGCCTACTCCTGGTGTAGTAGATCCGGAAGGAGCACCGAGGTTGCCTACTCCTGGTGTAGTAGATCCGGAAGGAGCACCGAGGTTGCCTACTCCTGGTGTAGTAGATCCGGAAGGAGCACCGAGGTTGCCTACTCCTGGTGTAGTAGATCCGGAAGGAGCACCGAGGTTGCCTACTCCTGGTGTAGTAGATCCGGAAGGAGCACCGAGGTTGCCTACTCCTGGTGTAGTAGATCCGGAAGGAGCACCGAGGTTGCCTACTCCTGGTGTAGTAGATCCGGAAGGAGCACCGAGGTTGCCTACTCCTGGTGTAGTAGATCCGGAAGGAGCACCGAGGTTGCCTACTCCTGGTGTAGTAGATCCGGAAGGAGCACCGAGGTTGCCTACTCCTGGTGTAGTAGATCCGGAAGGAGCACCGAGGTTGCCTACTCCTGGTGTAGTAGATCCGGAAGGAGCACCGAGGTTGCCTACTCCTGGTGTAGTAGATCCGGAAGGAGCACCGAGGTTGCCTACTCCTGGTGTAGTAGATCCGGAAGGAGCACCGAGGTTGCCTACTCCTGGTGTAGTAGATCCGGAAGGAGCACCGAGGTTGCCTACTCCTGGTGTAGTAGATCCGGAAGGAGCACCGAGGTTGCCTACTCCTGGTGTAGTAGATCCGGAAGGAGCACCGAGGTTGCCTACTCCTGGTGTAGTAGATCCGGAAGGAGCACCGAGGTTGCCTACTCCTGGTGTAGTAGATCCGGAAGGAGCACCGAGGTTGCCTACTCCTGGTGTAGTAGATCCGGAAGGAGCACCGAGGTTGCCTACTCCTGGTGTAGTAGATCCGGAAGGAGCACCGAGGTTGCCTACTCCTGGTGTAGTAGATCCGGAAGGAGCACCGAGGTTGCCTACTCCTGGTGTAGTAGATCCGGAAGGAGCACCGAGGTTGCCTACTCCTGGTGTAGTAGATCCGGAAGGAGCACCGAGGTTGCCTACTCCTGGTGTAGTAGATCCGGAAGGAGCACCGAGGTTGCCTACTCCTGGTGTAGTAGATCCGGAAGGAGCACCGAGGTTGCCTACTCCTGGTGTAGTAGATCCGGAAGGAGCACCGAGGTTGCCTACTCCTGGTGTAGTAGATCCGGAAGGAGCACCGAGCACATGTATTAGGATTTGAACATCTCAGCACTGATGGGGAACTGATTTCAGGGGAACAAAAATAACCTAAAACATTGGCCGATAATGTGTTCGTTTCCCTTTATTATTTCTGTCCGGCTTCGGGAATCCCTACGTGATTTATTACTCACTAATTTACTAGGTATCTCCGCTGAGACCTCTCCTTGGATTTACGAGACATCCCTATCAGAACTGGTCTGAGGCCCTCATTATCCCAGCCATTCCCCATAAATCAGAGGAACGGGGCTCCACCACCTAATCTGACCATCGCGGCCTTTTGCTGTAGATTACAGACACCGGATCTGACAGCCATTTTGGGCGAATGATCAGGTTCCTCGTAGAGAAATCCAAGAAAGATCCTCCTCTGATCCCCTACCTGAGCTGGAGAAATATCGGAACGTCACCTTCTCCCCTGCTGCAGTGCCATGGCCCTCAACATGCGTCCAGTTGTCTGATGCAAGCACCGTTACATGGATTTGGTGGCATTGGGGGGTCCAGTCAGGCCCGGATTCCCCACAAGGCCACCGAGGCCAGGCCGCGGGCGGCAGGGCACCGAGGGGCGGCAGCGGTGTGGAGTCCCCCGACGCCCGGAACTGTATGTATGCGGTAAGTTGCCTTGTACATTTAGTCCTGCTTTGGACTAAATGTAGTGTGGGGAATCCGCTCACTCGTTAACAAGTGATTGCAGCGATGTCGTCCTCCCCCCCCCCACCCCGAGTCTGTCTCCTGTCCCTGCCACCGATGTACACAGTGAGAGGGGAGAGCTGTGCTGTGCCGTGCAGTGCTCTTCCCATCTCAGCTGTGACAGGAGTTCTAGCACAGTGCTGCTCTAGAACTGTATTGGACCTGTATTGGAGGTGACAGGGTCAATAAAGAGAACCTGTCACCTCCAATTGCTATCACGCAGGGGATTGTTTTTCACCTGTGTGATAGCAATAAAGTTAAGTGAAAAAAAATTGATAAAAAAATAAATACAAATTTAAAAAAAAGAAGAAGAAATAATAATTAAATGAAAAAAAGAAAAAAAAGTCATTAAAAAGTAAATAAATAAGAAAAATAATAAGAAAATAATTATAAAAATAAATAAACAATAATAAGATAGAAAATGATAAAAAATAAAAAAAGTAAACGACAAGTTAAAAATGTAAAAAATAAATTAAAAAAGTGATAAAAAAGTAATAAAAAATAAAGAAACAAAACAAATTAGAACTAACCCTGCCATCCGGTTGCCATTCTCCGTTGATTTAGGGGGGGTTCGTTGGCGGGGAGGGGGCGCATTGCGGAACCTAGCCTTGGGGCGGCAGGGAGAGTAAATCCGGCCTGGTTCCAGGTCCGCAACAGTCATGTGTTTTGAAAAAAGTCACTTCATCGGACAGGGGTGACAACGCAGGAGCTCAATTTGGAGACGGGACAGAGAGTTGTCTGAACAAAGACCTCCATGGCGGGATCACCAATGATTGTTTTAAAGACTGAAAATGACATCAAGGCCTGATTCACACACAACTCAAGCAAAATTGTATATTGCGTATATGCGAGCGTCTATGCACGTATATGCGTGCACGCGCGTATATGCGCGTAAACACGTGTATGTGCGAGTAAATACGCTGCCCGGACGCATCTCTGTTCCATTCTGTTTTTGTGCATATAGATACGCTACGCAAATATACGGCTCCACACGCGGCTGTGTGTATGGAGCCATTTATTTGCATATGGTACAATACGCACATACGCGCGTATACGCGCGGCAGTGTAAATGAGGCCTAAATTGACATCGACCTGTTGCCGCGTTTCTGGGTTATATAATAGTCAGCCGATCGTGCGTTTGCCGCAGCAATCTACGGGGCAAGCACAACGCTACGCGCCAGATAAAGAAAAGTCAATTGTCTCTTTGACTGGCGGTATTAAATTTCGGTAGCGACCCCCCCATCTTAGTTGGGTCACCGCCGTTCCCGGCGCGAGGGCTGCACGTTTTTCAGAGACAGGGAACGCGGGGTCACCCTCTGTAACTGAGATCGGCGGGGATCCAAAGTCCGACAGCCGGGATGTCCCCTTGAATTTGACATAAAGGAGGAATATAGAATCTTCCCTTAGCTGCGGCGGCCCATCCACAGGAGCGCTGTCC
>NW_017306662.1:678496-680004 GCF_000935625.1 Nanorana parkeri
ATTAAACTGTGTTTGTTGTAAGTATTTCAAGACTGATGGCTTGTTTATGGAAAGATATCTGTGCAGACGGGTCCCTGAGACAGTGCGGGGAAGAGAACATTCCTGGACTGCGAACTGAGAGAAAGAAATAGGAAACGTGAGGTGATAGGCAGGTTACTGCGCCTCCTCCACCGCCGTGACGTCACGCCATTCTCCTCTACGCTTCCAGGAAACGCACAACTGGAAGATCAGGTCCAATCAAGGAGACGCAGGTGACCTATAGTCCTCATTCATAATAACCTGCGCGATGCATTTCAAGTCCGATATGACACATTGTCAAATAAATCCCAAACTCCTGAACCCAGTTCTGTCACTTCGGCTGCGATAGTAAAACTCCGCAGAACCCGTAACCGCTCCGTGGACCCGGGAGAACGAGAACTGGTTCAGGACGGATCGGACCTTCATTTGGTGATAAATGTTACTGATTCTTAATACATTTTCAAAGGAAGATGCGCGTAGAAACGAAGAAGCCAAAAACGCCGGTCGCAGGTCGCAAAACTTGCTGCGTCAGCTTTCTTTGTCAGGGTCCCTCCGAATTCAATGGGGATGCGCGGCGAACGCAGCACACGAACGCGCGCAGACGTGATGCGTGTTCCCAGGACGCCACAGGTCCATCGGTTGAACTCGATGGACCTGTGTCTTTATTCAATTTCAAATACTATGTAATCAAAATATTTTATCTTTTTTATTATTATTTTTTTATCCTACCTAAACTTTTTTTTAATGTAAAACACACCGACACACTAAACATTATTATTGATTTATTTATTAGTTCTACCTAAAACACACCGACACTGAGCCGGACACTAATACTGACCTAGCTCAGGCCCTAAAAATTATTAATCTTTTTATTATTATGATATTTTCTTTTTAATTCCTAAAAAACACATTGCCACTAACACCAGACCAGTCACCCTGCACAAGGAGAGAGAGTAGAAGTGAGTGGTCACTCTTTATTACAGGAGGGGGCGGAGACAAGACTAGTCACCCTGCACAAGGAGAGAGAGCAGCAGTGTCCGGTCTTTATTACAGGAGGGGGCGGAGACAAGACCAGTCACCCTGCACAAGGAGAGAGGAGCAGCTGTGACCGGTCTTTATTACAGGAGGGGGCGGAGACAAGACCAGTCACCCTACACAAGGAGAGAGAGCAGCAGTGGGCGGTCTTTATTACAGGAAGTCTGGATTACTGCACAGATCTGGAAGAAATACACAAAGATCACCGAGATTCTGGAAGGATACACAGGACTTTGTATTTTTTTTAGCCCGGAGTTCAGCTTTAAAGAGCCGGTCGCTGCACATTCCTTGTTGAAGCAAAACCAAGATGAATTGGCTCAGGAAAATCACGAGTAGCCGGCCGGCTGTAGATTATATTGTAACATATCTTCCTGTGATCCTTCCTGTAGGGCCTGGAAGGAGAGGGAAATCTGCTTTTTTGCAAACATGACACCCCCCCCCCCAAACCCTTGGAG
>NW_017306662.1:680016-685663 GCF_000935625.1 Nanorana parkeri
CCCCCCCCACCGCGGAGCGTAGGCGCGACACCATTCGCCAACCACTTCACAGGCGCTGCGCCACCACCTCCTCCACCGCGTCTAGGTAACGGAAACGGGTTGACGTGTGCTTTGAAGGGGGGGAGGGGGTGGGGGGAAGCTTTGACTTTGTGCGATAAAAAATGTTAATAATCGAAAGTCTGAGCGATAGCCCCGAAAACGTCACCGGAATCTACGGCGAAAGATGAAAGGAACGACTCAAATCTGTTTGGAAGGAAAACTCGCATGAGGACGAAACATTAAAGGCGACGTCCACCTCGGGCAAGAAAAAAAAATGGGATCAATTCAGCCGCATTCATAGAATAAAAAATGATCACTTGTTAAAAATGTGAAGTCTGCAGAGCATCGCGACCGCCATCAGCGCGCCATGGCTGGGTGCCGGTATCGTACACCCCCAGCCTCAGGTCCGAACGGAGGTACTGTACTGACCTTCTGTTATGGGGCCGGAGGAAGTAACCAATGGACTATGAATGCAATCTGCTGTAGTGACAGTTGGGACTTGTAGTCTTCTCATTCACAGATCTCATCTGAGCCCGCCCACCCACGCCAAAAATACAGAATGCTGAAGATAGAAGCAACCCATGATTTAGGTATAAGCAGGGGGAAGGGAGGTGATTTGAGGGTGTGGGTTGGGCAATCAGGATGCGGGTAGGGCAATGAGGATGCGGGTTGGGCAATGAGGTGGAGGGTTGGGCGATTTGAGGGTGAGGGTTGGGCGATTTGAGGGTGAGGGTTGGGCAATGAGGATGCGGGTTGGGCAATGAGGGGGAGGGTTGGGCAATCAGGATGCGGGATGGGCAATGAGGATGCGGGTTGGGCAATGAGGGGGAGGGTTTGGCGATTTGAGGGTGAGGGTTGGGCAATGAGGATGCGGGTTGGGCGATTTGAGAGTACGGGTTGGGCAATGAGGATGCGGGTTGGGCAATGAGGATGCGGGTTGGGCAATGAGGATGCGGGTTGGGCAATGAGGATGCGGGTTGGGCGATTTGAGAGTACGGGTTGGGCAATGAGGATGCGGGTTGGGCAATGAGGGGGAGGGTTGGGCGATTTGAGGGTGAGGGTTGGGCAATCATGGATACTTTTAGTAAATCTCGCCGTAGGCACCATAGGGTCTCAGTCACACCGGGTGGGTTGATGAACGCAGGATGAAGACAAGGACGCAGAGAATACGATTGTTCTCTATACTCCCCGGTCACACATACAGGTGCGTTGTCTGCGTTCCTATGCGACCTCCGCAGTGCACACAACACTCCACTGTGCGCAGATTTGACTCATTTTGTGACATTTCAATGAAGTTACTGAAAAAGGAAACATTGCGGTACATTGTTACGCGGCATCGCCCCGACGCTGCGCACACGCCAGCACGCGTCACGTGCGCAGAATCATTGGAAACGCAGAATTGAAAAATGAAAGTTTCCACGTGTAATTGTCGCATTAATATTCTTCGGGGGAGGGAGAGAAAAGCGCGGTGGCTTCTCGCTACAAGTGAACCTGTATAAGCCGGCAGCATTTCAGTCATTAATAGGAGGACGGAGTCAGGGCCGGAGCACATATGGTGTCAATACACTTTAATTAAGTGCAGTAATTCCCCTTTTCCTGAGTCAGACGGCAAAACGACTTTTTTTTTCTCCTGAAGATTTATATGCTGCGCGGGACAGGAACGTCTCTGTGTGGAGCGCCAGTGCCCTCTATGGGCCACAAACTGAACTGCGCCATTTAAAGGGGCTGATTTGAAGTGACCCGATCACCAGACCATTCCTTAACCAGTTGACATCCGCGGTGTTAAACCCCCTTCCCATCCAGGCCATTTTTCAGTGTTCAGCGCTGCGGTACTTTGACTGACATTTATTCCGTCATGCAGCGCTGTACTGAAATGAATTTTATACCCTTTTTTGGGGACAGATAGAGCTTTCTTTTGGTGGTATTTATTCACCACTGGGGGTTTTATTTTTTTACTATATTAAGGAAAAATTACCGAAATTTTTTTAAAACAAACAGTTTCCCCTATATTAAATGATAAAACATTTATTATTACCCAATTTTTTGGTAAAATATAAAAGATGGGGTCACGTCGGGTAAAAAGACACTAAACATGTCAAGCCTTAAAATTGCGTGCGCGCGCGAAACCTCAAAAAACGATAATACCCAAAATTGGCCATAGCGGGTCTTTTCTGCCCGTGCGTGCCCGCTAGGGGGCGCGCGCGAGCAGAAAAAACCCGCAGATGCTGCAGTGCCGTCCGTCCGTTTTTTTACTACGGGCGGACGGCAAGAGGTTAAAGGAGAACTATGAGGTGAGTGATTTTCACTCATCGTTCGAGCCGACGTGTGACAATAAAACTGTCGCAGGTCGGCTCTATTGATCGGGAACACATAGCGTCGCTCGCTCACTTCTCGATCCTGTCCCTGCAGAGAGCCGTGACTGTCACTCACGGCTCCCTGCAGGGATTCCCCCCCCCCATCCCCGCTCCTCCAGCGCTGACTGGCGGAAACGGACGGGGGCGGGTACAGCTGTCTCTGTCTCTAGATAGGCAGAGCCAGCTGTCACTCACGCAGCTGGGCGGATCCAGACAGTAATGTTGGGATCCGCCCCGGCTGTGGCGGTCTCAGTATACCGCGAGCTGTAGCTCCCTATATACTGAGCTTAGGGTGACGGGAGGACGCTAGTTTGTGTCCTCCTGTGACCCTAAGGAGAACTATGGGGAAAACACTTACCCCCATAGTTCTCCTTTAAAAAAAAAAAGAGGACGAGTACCAATATTTTTGTACTGAACTAAAGCAGCCGTTTCTTTGCCGCCTCGTGGATACTGGCGTCTCGAAGGTCGATTGCGGACTGCGCTGTGGTTCCTTTTGGAATTTCACGGTTTTAGGTGTCTGTCCATCTGTCACCTTTTCCCCATCACTCCTTCGGGGGGGGGGCTCCCATGTCCTTGGGCACGCTTCGATCTTACGCACCTGCCTTGCTGGTTCAGCCGGGCACGCACGGATTACTCTACAGACCGATCTCCTCTATGTCCCGAGGAAACGCTTGGAGCGTGAAAAGCATTAAGAATCCCAATTCCTAACACAAGAAGAAGAGGCATTTGAGTGCTGTATGATCACAAGAACATGTCATACCAATTGCACCATATTGCCAAAAGTATTGGGACGCCTTTACACGCACATGAACTTTAATGGCCTCCCAGTCTTAGTCCGTAGGGTTCAGTATTGGGTTGGCTCCGCCCTTTGCCGCTATAACAATTGGCGCGCTTTACACCACGGCATCCCACGCTTTGCATGTAAGGCTTGGATGCAGCTGCTCGGCCATGGAAACCCATTCCATGGAGCTCTCTACGCACTGTTGTTGCGCCAAACTGAAGGCCGCATGGAGTTTGGAGGTCTGTAGCTATTGTGCACATATTAATTATGGGTATGGGGGTTAGGATTTGCTCTATTTTTCTTAAAGACGTTTTGCTGATCATCCGACCAGCTTTCCCAATTCAGAATTGCACACAAGGGTTAAGTGCTCGTCCAATGACCCGTGAGTCGTCACGTCTCATACAGTGAATGGCACATGAGTTCTCTTAGTGACATAACACCACCAGAGTGGAGGAGGGAGAAAGGCTGAAGGGACTGGTCTGGCAGCCAGGTGAGACCGAGATTCGGGTGAGTATATCTTTTTTATTTTACACCAAAACTAGCACTTAACCCTTACAGCAACGTAAAGGGGGGGGGTGGGGGGAGGCTCACTGCAAGGGTTAAGTTTTCTTCTGCCCGAACTTCTTCTTTAACAGCGAGCTGTCAGCACTGCACAATATCAGCGGCACTTTTCTGGCTATCGCCTCATCCAAACGAAAACGGCGAGTGACCCTGAGCGAGGGAAGGCAGAAGGAAGGCGCTAAGGCGCTGGTGTCAGTGCTGTCAGTCAGTGGAAGGTGCTAATGTCACTGTTATTATGGGAGAGATAAGACGAGGTCATTGCCTGGACTGTGTCAGATTGGGAAATAGACTCTGAGCTGCCTCATGACAGGCTGGACACAGGAACTCGCAGCGAGGAAAAGGCGCACTTACTGGACTGATACAGCGGGAACTGTGTGATGTCATAGAAGAGGTTTGACCGTGTTATTTATTTGTTACTGGTGTTAGCGACGGCAATTTACACAGCGCTTTACATACTGCGCATTCACATCAGTCCCTGCGCTCAAGGAGCTTACAATCTAAGGTCCCTATCTCACATGCATACAGAGCCGAGGAGCTTACAATCTAAGGTCCCTATCTCACATGTATATAGAGCCGAGGAGCTTACAATCTAAGGTCCTTATCTCACATGCATACAGAGCCGAGGAGCTTACAATCTAAGGTCCCTATCTCACATGCATACAGAGCCGAGGAGCTTACAATCTAAGGTCCCTATCTCACATGTATATAGAGCCAAGGAGCTTACAATCTAAGGTCCCTATCTAACATCTATACAGAGCCAAGGAGCTTACAATCTAAGGTCCCTATCTCACATGCAGACAGAGCCGAGGAGCTTCCAATCTAAGGTCCCTATCTCACATGCATATAGAGCCAAGGAGCTTACAATCTAAGGTCCCTATCTCACATACATATAGAACCAAGGAGCTTACAATCTAAGGTCACTAGCTCACATGTATATAGAGCCAAGGAGCTTACAATCTAAGGTCCCTATTAGACTTGTGCGCCGTCAAAAAATTTGTTCCGTTTCGTTTCGTAATATCCGTTATTTCGTAATTCATATCCAAAACTCAATTCGGATTCGTACGAAATACGGATTTTCGTTAGTTTCGGCACATTTTCGTACTTTACGAACATTCGTTATGATGAAGTTAAAAAGCAAAAATACCTTTGTTAATATTGGAGTCGATGTGGTAGTTGTTTTTGTATCCGAAATACGAATTCCGTTAACGGATTCCGGATCCGAATTTCGTATTTCGTATTAAAAAAAACTACCATCAACTCCAATATAAATGTACTTTGCTTTTTAACTTCAATATAACGAATGTTCGTAACGGAACGAAAATACGTCAACGGAATTTCGTATTTCCTGCCTGTGTATTGTAATGCGACCCTCAGCAGCAGCGGATCCGGATTTTGGATTTTTAAAAAAATATTGTCATGTTGTTCAACCTCATTTACAGGGGTAATATTAGTTCCTGTTTCAAAGAAATTCGGATCCGAAATTTGTTAACGGAATTTCGTATTCCGTATATAATTCGGAAACTGCAATTCGGATTTCGTGTGCTTACGAATCTACGAATTTCAGGAAAATTCGTACGAATTTCGATTTGTAACGAAACGAATCGCACATGTCTAGTCCCTATCTCACATGTATACAGAACCAAGGAGCTTACAATCTAAGGTCCCTATCTCACATGCATATAGAGACAAGGAGCTTACAATCTAAGGTCCCTATCTCACATACATATGGAGACAAGGAGCTTACAATCTAAGGTCCCTATCTCACATGCATATGGAGACAAGGAGCTTACAATCTAAGGTCCCTATCTCACATGCATACACAGCCAATAAACCTTCCACCACACAAGCACAGGGAAGACATGCAAACTCCTTAGAGATAGTGACCTGGCCTGTGCTGCCCCCCCCCCCCCCC
>NW_017306662.1:686161-687194 GCF_000935625.1 Nanorana parkeri
TAGGCAGTGTTGGTGAATTTCAACACATGCATGAAAGCACCTAAAACTGCACAAAGGTGTAATAAAATACAATGGTCTTTGCTTTTCCTGTAAAATCTCATCTTTTTCTGTTCAGCCAGTCCCTGGTTTTATCTGAGCCCCCTATCCAATATAGCTGTGTACCTGAAAGACTGTCTGCCCATCGCATTTTTACATGTTTTAGGAAACATGATCTTTTTCCTGGTGTTTTGTGTTAGGTCATGTGACGAGAGGGGTCATCTTCCTCCTTTTATTCCCTCCAGTGGTCCTTACTGCTGAACACAGGGTCTTCCACATGCAGCAGTACTGTGATTCCAGGCAGTGTATCCACAATGCCCTGAGCACACAAGAAGACAGTTAAATGACCCTGAGAGGGTTTCATGATGGTGACAACAGTTGGCCATGCCTGCCTAATGTGTGTTAGTTGTAGTCTCCCCGTGACAGTGTGACAATGCATGAGCACAATTAGGAGATAAGGACGGCGGGAGGACTGTTATGGAAGGACCACCGGGGATTATTTTTAACCCCTTCATGACTGAGGCCCTTTTTTAATTTTTTGCAGCCATGTTATATTCCACATTTTAGGCCTGAAAATGACGTAAAACCCCCCAACATTATATATTTTCTGAATGCCAAGACCCTATAGAATAAAATGATGGTAGTTGAAAATTTTTAAGTTGCGCAATATTCGTGCAACTCCTTATTAAACCCCAAAATTTAGTGACAAATTTAATTAAATGCCCCAAAACACAACAAATTACCAATTTTTTTAATGAAATATAAAAGATGAGGTTACAACGAGTAAAACGATACCCAACATGCCCAGTTTACAGATTGCGTGCGACCGTGAAATGGCAAAAAACTGCAGTACCCCAAAAAGTCAATAAAAGACGCTTTAAAAGCCCCCACAGGTCATCAATTTAGAGATACCCCAAAATACTGGCCCTAGAATTATTGCTCTCACTCCGGCGTGCGCGGCGATACCAAACATGTGTAGCGCGTTCGTCGTTTTCAT
>NW_017306662.1:687450-687919 GCF_000935625.1 Nanorana parkeri
AGTTTACTGCTTTTTCATTAAATGGTAATATAATAATAATAATAATATTATACAAACAAAATAATAACAAGAACAACAACAAGTACATTGCAGCAACCAGAAGTGACTGATTCATCTTTTTGCAGAAGAGTCCAGCCGATCCCTCTGCAGATGACAATAGAGTTCGGTTCAGCGATCCGTCTGCTGATCAATGCAGAATCTCTGCCCGTTCCACAATGCTGAAACCAGGGGAGGGAAGCCGGCTTCATACACTGAATAAGTCACTGCACAGCTTGGCACAGCCAACTGTTGTCACACCATAAATACTGCGTCCCAACTTCCCGTTAACTGCTAGTGTGTACAGTGATCGGACCACTGAGTCAGAGAGAGAGAGAGGGAGAGAGAGAGAGAGAGAGAGAGAGAGAGAGAGAGGGAGAGAGAGAGAGAGAGAGAGAGAGAGAGAGAGAGGGAGAGAGAGGGAGAGAGAGAG
>NW_017306662.1:688317-697745 GCF_000935625.1 Nanorana parkeri
GAGAGAGAAGGAGAGAGAGAGAGAGAGAGAGAAGGAGAGAGAGAGGGAGAGAAGGAGAGAAGGAGAGAGAGAGAGAAGGAGAGGGAGAAGGAGAGAGAGAGAGAAGGAGAGGGAGAAGGAGAGAGAGAGAGAGGGAGAGAGAGAGAGAAGGAGAGAGAGGAGAGAAGGGGGAAAGAGAGAGAGGAGGGGAGAGAGAGAGAAGGAGAAAGAGAGAGAGAGGAGAGAGAGAGGAGAGGAGAAGAGAGAGAGAGAGAGAGGAGAGGAGAAGAGAGAGAGAGAGAGGAGAGCGGAGAAGAGAGAGAGAGAGGAGAGCGGAGAAGAGAGAGAGCGGAGGGGAGAGAGAGAGAAGAGAGAAAGAAGAGATAGGAGAAGAGAGAGAGGAGAGAGAGAGGAGAGAGAAGAGACGAGGGAGAGAGGAGAGAGAAGAGAGGAGAGAGAGAGAAGAGAGAGAAAGAGAAGAGACAAAGTGAAAATAGAGAGGAGAGAGAAAGAGAGAGAGAGGAGAGAGAGAGAGAGAGAGAGAGAGAGAGGGGTGAAGAGATAGGAGAAGAGAGAGTGAAGAGACAAAGTAAAAATAGGGAGGAGAGAGAGAAAAAAAAGAGAAGGGAGAAAAAGGAGAGAGAGAGAAGGGATAGAAAGGGAGAAGAGGGAGGGGAGACTTGAGGAAGAAGACAGGAGATAGAGAGGGAAAACAGGGAAAAGATAGAGAGAGCGAAAGGAGGAGGGGGTGGGTAGGTGATGTCAGTAGCCCCAGCAGACTCAGAGCTGTCACTCAAGTGACCCCCTATAACAGCCTTTCTTAGTCTTTTTATCCCGGAAGAACCCTTGAGACAATTTTCAGGTCGAAAAATGATAATACCTACAGGTCACATGGTCAAAAAGTTGCAGAAGGTATTTAATTAAAGAATAATAATAATGTGGCGCACCCATCATATTATAGTGCAGATTATAATTGGGATACTCCTCTAATTCATTTTTTGTAATAATCTTGAAATTAGATAAATAATAATAACAGGAAAAAAAAAACACAAGCAAAAAAAATTGTGCTGTTCCCCATAGTTGGTGGTAAGTGTAAAGTTGGCTCCTCGCATTGGTGGTCAGTGTAGGTAGGGGATCTATTTGCTATTTGCTCACTGCACAAGGATCCTCTCATAACTAAAGGAGGAGTCCAGAATGAGAAAGTTTTCCCTATAGTATTCCCCTCTCTCCCTCCATCTGCCAACGACACATAAGGGCCCTTGCTGTCCTCACATACAATGCAGGTCTATTGGTCCTACAAGACTTTAAGATTTCAATGGGTGACCACTGGCCACAGCACTGAAGAGGGTTCGGGTGGCCAGTCACACGTGAAGGAAGCCTGCCAGCATGAGGAATAGGATAAGTATTATGAAGCACTTACCCAATGAAGTGTGTGTGTATGTGTGGGGGGGGGGAGGGGTTGGCTGCACTGCAAGGGTAATGATTTTTTTTGTTTGGTGACCCTTGGTGACAGGGTCTCTTTAACGCACTTTCATCTGCAGGTCAGTGACGGCCCCCAGACTGCAGACTTGGAGACAAGATGGAGTCTGCCCCGACGCCCAGGTAGTGGCGTGCTTGTGAAAGGGCAGCTTGGCTGTGGGGTAATTGAGAAAGACACCCGTTAAGCTGAGCGAGTTGGTCGCTGTGGCAGAATTTGCATGCTGATTTGCGCCGTCAAACTTCATCTGCTTGAGAGCTTAAAGTGAAAGGCGATCCGTCTCCCCATCGCAGCCGCCCAATTAGCGGAATCATTAGCCCGGCTATCAACTCCCTGCAGCCCTGAGCCTCTCTGACAGTTGCATCATGGCGCAGGTACGGCACGGATTCCAGACTCCTGAATTAATCATAAACCTGGGGGGCTGGCGAGGTGTTTCTGTCGGGTTTTTTTCCTCGCCACCTCCCTTCAGTCTTGCACAGTTGTACCGGTGTTCTGTCGAAAGAGTCAATTCATCGAAATCTCCAACCACATCACTTCCTGTAACGTGCCAATAGGAGATTTGTTACTCTCAATAGGGAAGTAAGGAAAATATCAGGAACAAACAGGTATTTACTATATAAGATTACATAAAACCATTGAGCACACACCAAGAAAAATTCATTTCAGAGCTAAAAAGGTTGATAAAGGTGGCTCTAATATCCAAAACGCCTCCCAGAGGTCTCTTCGTGTATGAGTTCAAGAAGAGTTGAGGATGAGGTGCTGGAACCAGATCTTTAACTCATCAAAAAGAAGTCAATAGGTTGAGTCTAATAACCTGTGTTCAGCAGATCTTCACAAAGCAGGGGACCCCCCCCAAAAAATAGGTCACCCAAATTGGAAAAATCCACACATAAATGAGACAAAAAAAAAGCACCAAAGGATTGCCTGAAGAGTCCAAAAGTCCTTTATCAATATCAAAAGTCAATAGGAGAACAAAAGCCAACCAATTCAATTTTGGTGCTCAAAGTCCCCCTTTATCTCTTTTGTAGCCTTGATGAAGGGGGATCTTTGGCCCCGAAACACTTTGGCTGCTTTTTGTTACTTCTTTATGTATGATATCAGTCTGAACCTAGTCACTGTACCCAACTTCATATATTATATTCCACACTTTGAGAGTAATCCTACTTTGGATCCAGTGCCTTTAACCCATTCCATGGAGGTGTCTAACCATCGTATATAATTATGAACTCAATGCCATATAGAAAAGTATCCAATGTTTCCCACGTACTTCAGCTACGGCGGAGCCACAAATAAAATAAAAAAACAAAGGTTTAAAATAAAAGTCAGCAGCTCCTTTAATTGCCCAGGGACTGGATGCAGCCTGCGAAGAGGATATATCATCCTCTTGGACCGCGGCGCAGACGGTACAGCGGATTTGTTTCTAAGAAACAAAATAGAATCTTTAGTGGTGTCTCGGCCTTCCTGGCTTGTACGGAGGATGGAGTCATATCGCGGGGAAGCAGAGAAAAAGACGACTTTCCGAATCCTGGTGACGGCATGAAGTCTAAATTAAACCCAGAAGCTGCGAGACAGTCCAGGAGGGGAGATTAGTTCACAGTCGGAATTAAGCATGTGAATAGAATCCCGAGGCTGCCAAGGAGGATACGCACGGCTCGACGCGCTCTCTTAAAAACTGACCAAGCCCTAAATCTCCAGACTGAACAAATCCCAAACAAAGAGGCCATAAAACAAAAACTCATGTATTCCTCTCAGGTCTATTTTTTACATTAATGAGAATCCTTATCCTTATGTTTGTGTAAAGCCGGCCCCATTCCTTCACAATATGACTGTCAGACCTCTGTAAGACGATCACACACATTACAATCTGATTGTAGAGATCTACCAGCGTCTATGCAGAGCAAGAGCCTGCCTGATTGGATCCCTTAGGCAGATGTGGTTTCCAGTGGCGTAACAATCACCATAGCGACCCAGGCGGCCGCTATGGGGCCCGGGCACAGAGGGGGCCCGGCCAGGACACCCCCCTGATGCCGTACAGGCCGTCTGGGTCGCTATGGCTTCGAACGTGCCGCTGTTCAGATCGCTGTCAGTGATCTGTGCAGCGCTGCGTTCTTCTCCGCAGCCTGCTGAGTCAATGAGAGCCAGCAGCGGCGGTGGAGGAGGCCGGACCCGGCAGGGGAGGAGGCGGGGCCAGTGACGGAGCAGGAGGCGGGCCCGGCGACGAAGGAGGGAAGACGGAGGAAGAAGAGGCGGACAGGTAAGGAGTGTAACCAGCCCACCTGAGGGTGACCCTGCAGAGCCCACCATAGAGTCTATGGTGGGCTCTGCAGGGTCACCCTCAGGTGAGCTGTGTGGGATCTCAAGTGGGCTCTTCAAGGGGTGTAACTAGAAATCACAGGGCCCTATACAACATTTTGCTATGGGGCCCTGTGATGTCTAGTTACGCCCCTGGTGAACACAACAGTTCGGCGTAACATTAAGATAAAACTAAGTTGTGTTGACAAGGTAACAAATGAGCACGAGTGTGAAAAACTCAGCATTGTGCTAATTTGCTACTTTGTTCCCTCCTCAACCCAACTTAGTCTTATCTTAATGTTACAATTTACACAAACTGTTCTTTTGTTTCGCCCGCGTGTGTCGCAATGTAGCATTAAAAGGGGAATAAAGCTATCCTAAAATAAAATGCATATGTTCACTTTCAGGTTTACTATTCCTCTACATTATATAACAATTGCATCCGTGTGATATCCTTTTAATCAGTGGATTTCATTGATTACATTTTGGGGTAAAGATATGAGCGTGCACAAATTGTTATTCATTTTCTCTAATTTTTTACTATTTATTACCAATAAAAAAAAACAATGCATCCAAATGTTCTTCCAAATCTGTCCTGAACATAGTAAAGTATGAATATGTTGGGGTAGACTACAAAACCGAAAAATACAATGTGTGACATCGGCAAAGCTAATAAAAAAAAACCCGCTCTGGGACTTAAAGGGGCTTAGGGAGGAAAAGTCCCTGTCCCTGAAGCGGCAGTCACACCGCCACTGCCAAATGACAGATCCACAGCCAGATTCTGTTTGTAAACAATCCAAGGGATCTGTCATTTATTAGCAGCAGAAATTTTTTGGGGACCCTACGCCATTCTTTTAATGGGCCAGTACCATTAAAAAAATGGCAGAAAGTTCTCCTTAAAGTGACATTAAAGGACAATTTTTTTCCCCCTCCCCCAATGTTAGTGTCAGCACTTACCTTAAATGATGTCTATTAATCCGATCTTCTTCTTCTTTCAGGTCGTTTTCATCTGTCCCTCCAGCGGTGTGGCGGGTCTCCGGTCCAGCGCTGACTCCTCTGTCCTTGCTGGCACTTCCTGTCCCACGGTGTCTGCATGCGGGTGCACGCCGTCCATAGACTTACCTCGTGTCTCTCCTCGTCTCTCGGCCGAAAATCTGAACTGCGCATTGCGCCTGCCCCAAGATCCTTTGCGGCCGCACGAGATTTTTCAGATTTTCGGACGGGAGCGTGCGCTGTGAAGACACGGGTATGTTTAAACCTCTTTTAAAGTTGTTGTTTTTTTTTTACGTTTTTGCATATATCTACTGCTTGCTAGCCTTATACAGATATATACAGTATGCAGTCTGAATGGCTAGGAAGGGGGGGGGGGGCAGTAAACAAACCCCCCCTCCAAACCATACCAGGCCACATGCCTTATACAAAGGCAAAGTCTCCCCCCCCCTTGCAAAGTAACTTGTTTCCAACGTGAGGGGAACAAAGGCTTTATCCCTACATCATGTCCCCAAAAGGGATGTGGGGTTCTGCCAGGGGGGGGGGCACTTATGGATTCTGCAAGCCCCCTGTAGAATAAGGGTCCAGGTTTGTTTACAGAAGCCGGTACTTAGCTGCGGTAGTGCTGACAGATATTAGGCTTCTGGCAGGTGGACTTTACAAAAATGTCCAGTTTGTTCACACGTTGGTTGAACAGGCTGGGCTTGGGATCAATCCAAACCTGAAGCTCACCCCTAGCCATGGCATGCTTATAATTAAAAAAAAGGATTTTTATGTGTGCAGTAGTTTAAGAACCGGCCAGTGTGTGAAACTCTATATGCTGATGCTTGAAATAGAGATTCCAAGGATAAATCCTCATAGAAAAAGCTTCCTTTTTCCTACAACATCATGACACATGGGTCAGCTAGATAGGATCAGAAGTCATGACCGCTATGTACCTTGACATCCACAGGCTCACCATGCAAGTTTGCCATACTAATTTATCACTCATCTTGTCCACTACTTTTAGTAAATCTGGGGCACTGGCAGAGATCCAAAGAATAGAACCAGCGTGGGAGAAGTTCTAGAGGTGTGAATGGGAAGAAGGCTGAGAGATGCCGGTCCTTATCAGTAGGTCAGAAGGTCTATAGTTAGGGTAGTAGGTGACAATAAGGATGGAGATATTCAATTATACATGATGGAAGAACGTCATCAGAATTATCAACCACTGAGCATCAAAGAGCAGCGGAGTTAACCTAGCCATAGACCTCAAGGAACCATCAGACATGTAGACACAATCCAACCATCTCAGAGAACGTTTGGTCTATCTTTACTGCAGAATAGAATCAACACAGCATTGTAGAAGACCCAACTGTCTTCTGAGCCTGCCAATGACGATGACAGGCAATGGACCACAGCCCCTGCAGGCTCCAGCGTGCTCTCCGGGACGGACAAGAGCGTAACTCATTTCTAACGCTAGACGAAACTTAAGCTGGCACCGGGAATATTTTTGCAAATTGGTCTTTCGCCTGTATGACTGCCGTTTTTCTTTCCGTGGAGGGAAAAACCAACACAGTCCTCGAATCCCCCACCCCAATTCCAGCTCTCCTTTCCAAGGGATACAATCCTGAGGAAATCCTAATGATTCTGTAGCTACTTACGTTAAATATCGCCACCCCTTTGGTAAATAATTAAGAGCGTTAATTTGATAGGAGACTTTTCCTATGTGTAGGCTTTAAGTCGGAGAAGACCTTCAACCTTTTTTTTTTTCCACTAAGGTAACATTAGACTCAGTGTGAATGGAGAAAAAAAAAAAGCCCGAGCACGAAGCTTCTTTCTGTACAAATAAATAAATATTTAAAGAAAAAAAAATATCTGCGCCCAAGTCCTAATGAAATTACCCTGATGGATACTATTTTAAGATTTGATTGAATATTATGTCACTGCGCCCGGCCCTTGAAACAGGTCAAAAGCTGCTTGCATGCATCATCTTCTTCCCATTAGTCACCATGTTAATGTATGCGGCTGGATCTAAACTTGGGTTGTGAAAGACGAACTCCGAAAAACATTGTTTGCACCTAAGACTGGCCAGAAGCGAAGTCCTAGAGGTCTGTTATTGTTAAGAGCAGGCATGTCAAACCCAGGACCCAGGATGGGCCTCAAGGCAGTCGCACCTTCATCCGTTGGAGGAACTTTGACAGATATAAATGGCAATTGGAAACAAAGTGTATGTAGGGGCAACATGTTTTATTAGGTTTTGGATAGAGAAGGAAAGGGTTAAAACTAGGGATGCACCGATACCGATACTAGTATCGGTGCCGATAGCGAGTATTTGGGTGAGTACTCGTACTCGCCCAAATGCTCCGATACCTAGCACGAGTACTTCCTGTGTCAGGAAGCCGGGCAGCGAATCATTACACACTGCCTGGTTTCCTGATTGGCCAGGAAACGGCTCCATGCTCTCTCGTCACTTGTGGTGAGAGAGCATGGAGCCGACTTCCGGGCCTATCAGGAAGCCGGGTAGCGTGCAATGACGCAGCGCCCGGCATTCTGATTGGCCGGAAAGCCGGCGTCATGCTCCCTCGTCATCTCATGAATCATAATATTAAGAAAGTGACCTTAAAGCATTAGTTTGTATTGCTTTAGAAAAAATGTGACCTGTCCCTTTAAGAAAAAGTATCGGTAATTGGTGTCTGCGAGTACTTGATCAAAAGTATCGGTACCCGTACTCGGTTTTAAAAAAAGTGGTATCGGTGCATCCCTAGTTAAAACTTGTATCAGGTTATATTTTTCTCCCTGTGTTTCTACTGGGGAGATCTCCTTTAACTTCCTGTCTTAGAGAAGCAACAGGAAATGATAGGAGATCTCACGAAAATGAGTTGAAAACCCAACTTAGACAGTTGTCATCCGCACATATGTCCTCATCGGATGATTTACCCTCAACTCTTGCTCTGGTGACAACTCTACATTTTTGATTTCCACTTATTTTCTGTCTTGGTTTTGCCTTCACATACACATAAAAGTAAACTTTTACTAACCATCACTTTGTTTCAAAACATTGCAATGTAAAAAAGAATGAGCACTACCCACCTTCATCACCTCAAATGTACTGTCCACCTCTTACATCCGCTCAAATTCACTGTCCACGTCTGTCTTCACCTCAAATTCACCGTCCATCTTCTTTTTTCACCTCATATTCCCTGTCCGCTATGTGCACACCACTTCACACTAGTGACAAGGCCTTAAAAGCAAAGGCCAGCTCTAGCCAGTGTCACTGGAGCCAGAGCCAACCTAATGACTGTGCCCATCCACCACCTGTCAGTGACTGCCTGGAGCCTCGGCCGTGCTCTCTATGGTGTGTGGCCACCAGTTGTCGATCTTGCCCACCGTGACCTTCAACCATGACCTGTCCTCTCAACCTCAGTGGGCAGAGGTGAACTTCAGCGGACTGCAGGGATGGTAGCCAGGGGCCATGAGTTTGACATTTCTGGTTTGGAGGATCCATAGAACAATCAAAAAGAGTTGTGTGTGGCCAGGGCCGGATCCCCGGCAAGGCCACAGAGGCCCGGCCTCGGGGCGGCACTGAGCAGAGGGGCGGCACACCCGGCGCCCGGAACATGGAGTTCCGGGCTCCGGGCGGTAATTTGTTTTCTACATTTAGCTCTGCTTTGCACAAGCCGGGCTAAATGTAGAATAGGAGAAATCACCTGTTTATTTACAAGTAATCCCGGCGATGTCGCCCAGATCACTTGTAATTAGACTGCCGATCCGTACTCCCCCCGCCGCCCCCCTCCCTCTCCTGCACTTACCTCTCTCCATGCTGCGTCCTCCCAGCTCCGTCCTCGCCGCCACCATCTTCAGTATGGAGAGCGATGACCAGAGCGGCAGTTTCCCGATCCCAGATTTGCCCTTTAAAAATGATATAGACATTTTGGTTTTGTATATGGTTAGTTGCACAGTTAAAGGGCACCTGCCTTGAGAGAAACATGATGCCTTTGCTGTCTTCTCCTTCTGAAAATGCACAGTGTGTAGAGAAATCAGAGGAAGCAATTTCAGTCCAAGAGGAGGTACCGGTACAACTGTGGAAGACTGAAGGGGAGGCCGGAGGTCAGATATAAGACTGAAGGGGAGGCCGGAGGTCAGATATAAGACTGAAGGGGAGGCCGGAGGTCAGATATAAGACTGAAGGGGAGGCCGGAGGTCAGATAGAAGACTGAAGGGAAGGATAGAGGTCAGATAGAAGACTGAAGAGGAGGCCGGAGATCAGATAGAAGACTGAAGGGGAGGACGGAGATCAGATATAAGACTGAAGGGAAGGACGGAGGTCAGATAGAAGACTGGAGGGAATGATGGAGGTCAGATATAAGACTGAAGGGGAGGACGGAGGTCAGATAGAAGACTGAAGGGAAGGACGGAGGTCAGATAGAAGACTGAAGGGGAGGACGGAGGTCAGATAGAAGACTGAAGGGGAGGACGGAGGTCAGATAGAAGACGGAAGGGGAGGACGGAGGTCAGGTAGAAGACTGAAGGGAAGGACGGAGGTCAGATAGAAGACTGAAGGGGAGGACGGAGGTCAGATAGAAGACTGAAGGGAAGGACAGAGGTCAGATATAAGACTGAAGGGAAAGACGGAGGTCGTATAAAAGACGGAAGGGAAGGATTGAGGTCAGATAGAAGACTTAAGGGAAGGAGGGAGGTCAGATAGAAGACT
>NW_017306662.1:698116-699373 GCF_000935625.1 Nanorana parkeri
CGGTACAACTGTGGAAGACTGAAGGGGAGGCCGGAGGTCAGATATAAGACTGAAGGGGAGGCCGGAGGTCAGATATAAGACTGAAGGGGAGGACGGAGGTCAGATAGAAGACTGAAGGGGAGGACGGAGGTCAGATAGAAGACGGAAGGGGAGGACGGAGGTCAGGTAGAAGACTGAAGGGAAGGACGGAGGTCAGATAGAAGACTGAAGGGGAGGACGGAGGTCAGATAGAAGACTGAAGGGAAGGACAGAGGTCAGATATAAGACTGAAGGGAAAGACGGAGGTCGTATAAAAGACGGAAGGGAAGGATGGAGGTCAGATAGAAGACTTAAGGGAAGGAGGGAGGTCAGATAGAAGACTTAAGGGAAGGCCAGAGGTCAGATAGAAGACTTAAGGGAAGGACGGAGGTCAGATAGAAGACTGAAGGGAAGGAGGGAGGTCAGATAGAAGACTAAAGGGAAGGCCAGAGGTCAGATTTAAAGTGATGCACCAGTCAATCCTTTTTGTATGTGTGTTTCGGATAGTAGAAAAGGGTTAGAACCTCCGTCAGATTTATTTGCCCCTCTGCATCCCCCACTGGGGGGGGATTTGCCCCTCATACCTGTCCAGCTGACTATGGACGTGAACGGGTTAATGTGCATGTCATCCTGACAGCTGCAGGAAGTTCTCTTCACTTTAATTAATAAAGTTTCGCTCTGCTAAGTAAAATAAATGAGCCGGGTTGGGGAATCCGCATTCTCATGGCGTTATGTCATCGCCTCCCCCATGAGCTCCAGGTCTAATAAGGCGACCGGAGAGCTGTTGTTGCACAGAAGTCGGTTTCATCCCTCCTAATGCAAAGTAAATTAAGTGGGAAGTCAATTACTGGCCACATCAAATCCATATCAGATGGGAAATTGTTGAAGAATTCGAGATCTGGAAACAAAAACCACACAGGCAGTTCTGTGGGAGGGGGATTTAAAGGGAACCTGTTACCTTGCCTATAAGAAGGGAAAGTAACGGCTTTGTGTTGCAGGGCGCACCTTAAAGCAGCGCTCACTTTTTCTGCATTCTTCTTCTGAGTCCCGAGGCGTGCACGGTATTACGGAGTAATCGCATAGATCGGCTTCATCAGGAGCGTAGTGAGACGTACTAGAAATATATAAAACAACATGTAAGTCAGCGGCGTCACAAGGGGGGTGCGGCCCGCACCCGGGTGACACCATTGGAGGGGCGACACCAAAATGACTCGCAGTCATTTTGGGGTCACCCCCCCC
>NW_017306662.1:699575-700216 GCF_000935625.1 Nanorana parkeri
AGGGGGGGGCGCTCGCTCATCCCCCCTTTCCTGCCCTGCCAGGCCTGATCAAGGGTCTGGTATGGAATTTTAGGAGGGACCCAAATTTTTTTCCCCCCATTTGTGGGGATCTTCCTTAAAATTCCTACCACACCTTAAGGACCTGGTATGACGTTAGAGAGTAACCTCATGCGCTTTAAAAAAAAAGTTTTTTTACATGGGGTCCTCCTAAAATTCCGACCTTAAGGACCTGGTATGACTTTTAGGGGTTCTATACATCGTACAGATGAGTCACTTTACAGGCAGTTTAAAGGGAACTCCCACGGCCACAATATATAAAGGAATTTTTCATTTTTATTGTTTCTCTTTAAGTCATGTTAAAACCACCGCTCCTTTAAAAATTTTATTTTTTTTCCCCATTGATTTCTGTCCCATAGGGCAGTCCCCGGATTCCCCATACATGTCCCCAGGGCAGTACTCGGATCCCCATACATGTCCCCCAGGGCAGTACTCGGATCCCCATACATGTCCCCCAGGGCAGTACCCAGATCCCCATTCATGTCCCCAGGGCAGTACCCAGATCCCCATACATGTCCCCAGGACAGTACCCGGATCCCCATACATGTCCCCCAGGGCAGTACCCGGATCCCCATACATGTCCC
>NW_017306662.1:701218-702964 GCF_000935625.1 Nanorana parkeri
AGGGGGGGGCGCTCGCTCATCCCCCCTTTCCTGCCCTGCCAGGCCTGATCAAGGGTCTGGTATGGAATTTTAGGAGGGACCCAAATTTTTTTCCCCCCATTTGTGGGGATCTTCCTTAAAATTCCTACCACACCTTAAGGACCTGGTATGACGTTAGAGAGTAACCTCATGCGCTTTAAAAAAAAAGTTTTTTTACATGGGGTCCTCCTAAAATTCCGACCTTAAGGACCTGGTATGACTTTTAGGGGTTCTATACATCGTACAGATGAGTCACTTTACAGGCAGTTTAAAGGGAACTCCCACGGCCACAATATATAAAGGAATTTTTCATTTTTATTGTTTCTCTTTAAGTCATGTTAAAACCACCGCTCCTTTAAAAATTTTATTTTTTTTCCCCATTGATTTCTGTCCCATAGGGCAGTCCCCGGATTCCCCATACATGTCCCCAGGGCAGTACTCGGATCCCCATACATGTCCCCCAGGGCAGTACTCGGATCCCCATACATGTCCCCCAGGGCAGTACCCAGATCCCCATTCATGTCCCCAGGGCAGTACCCAGATCCCCATACATGTCCCCAGGACAGTACCCGGATCCCCATACATGTCCCCCAGGGCAGTACCCGGATCCCCATACATGTCCCCCAGGGCAGTGCCCGCATCCCCATACATGTCCCCCAGGGCAGTCCCCGGATCCCCATACATGGCCCCCAGGGCAGTACTCAAACCCCCATACATGTCCCCCAGGGCAGTACTCGGACCCCCATACATGTCCCCCCAGGGCAGTACTCAAACCCCCATACATGTCCCCAGGGCAGTACCCGGATCTCCCTACATGTCCCCCAGGGCAGTCCCCGGATCCCCATACATGGCCCCCAGGGCAGTACTCGGATCTCCATACATGTCCCCCAGGGCAGTCCCCGGATCCCCATACATGGCCCCCAGGGCAGTACTCGGATCTCCATACATGTCCCCCAGGGCAGTCCCCGGATCCCCATACATGTCCCCCAGGGCAGTACCCGGATCCCCATACATGTCCCCCCAGGGCAGTACTCGGATCTCCATACATGTCCCCCAGGGCAGTACCCGAACCCCCATACATGACCAGGGCAGTACTCGGATCCCCATACACCTTTTATGGCCATTAAATTGCATATAAGCATTCAAAACGGGTCAATTGATTTTCACAGTTCAGTTCCACCCCCATAGACTTTCATTGAGTTTGAGTTCCAATTCAAACTTCTTCCATGTTCGAAAGTTCAAATTCGTACGGAACCCGGGGGGGGGGTGGGCTCGGCCCATTACTATTCATAATAAATAAAGACAAAAAAAGTCAAGATAAAGGATCCTCTGAGGCTTTTGGCAACAGATCAGGTAGAGAAAGCCTGTGAAAGGGAGCCTAGTGGTCCTTCACCTCACTGCATTGAAAATACCTAAAACTCCATATACAATATTTCAGATTTGACTCAGTTATTATTAAAAAAAAGTTTTGCAATTCAATGTTTTTAAGTCCCGGCCTATAATAGACAAAGACATTAAATATATGCAAAACCGCTGCACATTCCCTATAGGGAAATTACTGGCCTATTCAGAGTACGGCGACCCGTCTTTCTGGGAGGGAAACAGAAGCTTTGATGCTAATGAGACCATTGTGCTGCGCCGCGAAGGACCTCGCCTGACTGTTGGTTTTGTGCCGCCATTTCCATAAACCTGCATACGATTATCCTATGCACAATCCATTAGTGTTAG
>NW_017306662.1:704073-711631 GCF_000935625.1 Nanorana parkeri
CGTATTATATTTTGCCGTCCCCGAGGTGACGGGGAAGGGAGAGAGCTCCAGCAGGCCTTCATATGCCAACACGTCCTCCATGATTGTTATTCAGGAAGTGCGAGCAGCCCGTCAGACAACTTGCTAATGTACACAAGAGCACAGACAGGGCGTCTGTTACCTCTACCACCGCTCGCTGCTGGCTGCCGCTGCCGCATTCATACCGCGCGGATCATGTTTTATTATAAACTCGCTGACTTGCGTCATAGCCAAAGGAAGGATGCTATTAACCCAATTAGTTTTGTTAATTTGTTATTACTTTTTGGTTTTTTTTGCAGTCGTTATTTTTGTAAAACGCTCGACCGGGACTGTCATCCGAAGGGGTTCCTGCAAAATACCAAATCAATCCTGAACTAAAACGAACAATTGCGGAACACAAAAATAAAATTAAAAAATGACTTATAGAAGGAAAAGGTTTCAGGGGCGTTCGTATTTTAGACGTGACGCCGTTTTTTTCAGAGACTCGATATTGAGATTTTGTTTATATACAAGTCAAGAAGAAGCGTATACATAAAGAAGAACAATCACAAGGGAGCATCGCAAAAGAACAATAGAACGATATGCGGGCTCCCGCAGGGCTGATCAGATCATGCGGCTGACAGCAACAAGTTCACTGGCCTCGTCTCTCCACCCGCCCTTGAGTATAAACCCCACTGCTTCAGTGACTCAGGAGGGAAATAGATGTGAAGAGGGTGATCTGTCCACGTGGCGGGGTTCCCTTACTCTGTCGTACAGCAGCCCCACACTCTCGTATAGCACAAGTGGGGGAAAGGCGGTCGGAGGACAAGATAAAACTTCAGGGGAGGGCCATAGACAGGGAGGCAAGACAGTTACATGCCCCAGGCCCGTGGGGGTAACGTAGAGAGGTGTAAGTAAATATAGAAAGGTAAGGTGAGCAAAGTGAGTGTAGCAGAGCAGACAAAGGGATTCAGAGAGGGTCCCACCCCCTGCCAGAGTGTCCACCGAGCCCAGAGGTCATTGAGAGATGGTTGTCAGGAATCCCGCCGACTCCCTGACGGTGAGCCAGGCAGACCAGCCGAGTACATATCGAGGACCGGCACCACGTTCCTCAGTCAGGAGGCCCCCCAGATCGGCTATGTGGTCCATTTCCACAGTCCATTCGACCAAAGTGGGCACCACCGGCGTGCGCCAGTGATGTGGGATTACTGTCCTAGCCGCCGTAAGGAAGTGGCGCAAGAAGCTCTTTCTAATTTTTTTTAATACCGTGTTTCCCCCGAAAATAAGACATTGTCTTATATTTTTTTGGGCTCAAAAAAACACACTGGGTCTTATTTTTCTTATTTTTTTAAATGTACAACAATCAACACTTATTCATGTACAAAAATATGGTGATCAGGGCAATCAGGGGCGCCGTACCTTTCCAAGAGAAATTTGGTAACCAATCGCTGGCCAGAATGGTATCGGGAAAACAGAGTATACAAGTTCCATTTTTTTTATTATTAAATAAAAAAGGCAAAAAAAAAAGATTACTTGTGTGAAAAATGGTACTTTATGTGATAAATACAATAAATACATATTTTAACATTTTAAAAAATGATATATTTGACATTTCTGTAATGTTGGGAGCTCAGCCTACACTTGTGAAAAATTTTAGGCAACTGTGCTGGGAGTCTAATCGAAAGGCAGAATTTTTTTTTTTTTTTATTCTTATGAAAAAAAATCTGTAGAAGTCAAAAAATACAGCAAATTAACCCTAAAGCATTTTATTCGTATAACAGGTGAGCCTCACGGTTTTAAATCCAGTACATAATACCCTACTTGCTGCAGTGCTGGTCATTGGTACCGTCCCTCATCACGATAGATGATAGATAGATAGATAGATAGATAGATAGATAGATGATAGATAGATAGATAGATAGATGATAGATAGAAAGATCACTATAGTATTTACAGACTGTTTTTTAAAGAACATTGGCATAGTGTTTCATTATTTGGCCATGGTTGGTGCAACAACACATAGAATTTGCCTTAGAATGCTGTTAATTTGTCGCACAAAAAAATTCTAAAAATTCTATTGAATTATTATTATTTTAGTTCAGTGTACACACATGGAACATTCAAATACATGTAGATGCACTTTGCATGCACATGACAGTTAAGCTGACCATACACTAAAAGATTTTTACATTTAAAGTGGCACTAAACTCCGGAGTTAAATCTTAAAAATACATTCAAGTCACTGAACGGGATGGACTACAATCTCATGTTTAGTTTAGTCATTTGTACTGAGATTGTAGTCCATCCTGGGGGGCGGAGCTTGGAGCGGTGACTACTTTACAACACACACAGTGTCCATGGGGAACAGACGCAGCCCCCCTCCAGAAGGAAGGACAGTGTCAGAGATGATTGGAGGATCTCCAGCCGAGTGATACAAATAAGATACATTGTTGTTCGGAGTTCAGGGATTTGACTCCGGAGTTTAGTGTCACTTTAAAAAACAAACAGATTCCTCCATCTACGCTAAACAGTGTAGACGGACAAATCTCCCACCGCAGATTTTGTATTCTGATACCTGGCGCCTGCCACTGTCAGAACATATGAACAGCGACAGCAGCTGTTGGCCACAGCCATTGTTTCTAGAGGTGCACCGAAATGAAAATTTCAAAAACGAAACCCGAAATGTAAAAAAATATGTCAGGCCGAAACCGAAAATGTTTTTTACTCTAACTTTTTCAAAGCTTTAAAAATATTTTTTTTATTTATTTTTTATAAACTTTTTATATTTTATTTATTTATTCATTCATTTTTATAAAATATTTTTTATTTATTTTTTACTATACTTTTAGGGGCTTCAGGGAAATATTGGGGGTCTAAACAGATCCCTGATATTTCCCTTTTAAAATACAAAAAGAGATTGAGAACACCGAGTCCTCAGAGACACACATAGTCCTCAATCTCTTTTTCTGCATCCCCTGTTATCAATGAACAGGAATCCTCTATACTGAGTGTTCCTGATCATTCATAACATGAGGACAGAGTGTGTTTACTATAACCACAATCATGAATGAACAGGAAGTGATGTAGACGTGTAGATCACCTCCCATTCATTCATAATTGGGGATACAGTAACCATACCATGTCCTCAATTATTTACAAACACTCAGCGATCACTGACTGCTTGTACCCGCTCTCCTTCCTGACAGCTGTCACAGGAGGCTGAGCGAGCGGTGCGGGGAGGAGATCTCGATCTGACAGCTGACTCCTCCCACGCACCGCCGGCCAGCCTCCTGTGACAGTGCTTGCTGTCTGCGCCCACAGACCGCTCTCCTGATCTGTGACTGGAGGCTGAGCGGTGCGGGGAGGAGAGACGCCGGCCGCTCACAGCGCTCTCCTGTGACAGTTTCTCTTCTCCCCATCGGGATACAGAGCAGCACCCAGAGGGGAGGAGAGAAAGTAGGGATGCACCGCTATTTCGGCCAAAAAATTGCACTTTTAACATTTTGCCAAAAGTGCCATTTTAGGCCAATATGTTTTGGCGGCCGAAATATCGGTGCATCCCTAGTTTGTATGGATATTTGTGTGGATGTGCACCCGAGCATTTACCTTACAAATAGAATGGCTACTGGGACTATACAGTATACTGTATGTATATATACACTGAGTGGCCGGATTATTATATATACTGAGTGGCAAGACCCATTTCTATTTCAGAGGGTTTAAATTATAACGTTCAGCTTTTGCATCTGGCTGTTTTCTGCAAAGTTCTTCTGGGCTGCAGCCTAAAATAAGAACTAAAGTAAAGGTGGTCACCCACTAATAACAGGTACCGGGGCATAAATTCAGGACCCCGATGAGGATTTAGGCAGTCCGGTTACCCAAAGTGAACTGAGCTAAGAAGTGCAAAGCTGATTCCCCGTGCCATCTCGTGTGCATCACTATGTGTGTCCCGGTTTGAACCCAAGCTACTGAGTCAGTTTGGACAGCATCAGCACCAGATACATTGCCAGATTGTTATCTATGAAGTGAATCTTCTGGTTTAAAGGATGCCGATCGTTCTTCTGTATATGTAAAAGGAATCCGAATTTGGATATTTACCAGATATTTTGTTTAAACAAAAGTCTAATTATAAACATATGAATGTTTTAAAATCATCTGTATTATATGTGAGGGTGACACAGAGGAAGGAATGAGAAAGAAATGAGAGATAGGGAAGGAAAGAGAGGGAGAGAGACGAGAGAGAGGAGAGAAGAGAGCAAAAGAGGAGAGGGAGAGAGGGAGAAGAGAGAGAGACGAGAGAGAGGAGAGAGCGATAAAGAGAGAGAGGAGAGAGGGAGAAGAGAGAGGAGAGAGAGAAGAGAGAGAGAAGAGAGAAAGAGAGAGAGCGAGCTGAGAGAAGAGAGGAGAGAAGAGAGCAAATGAGGAGAGGGAGAGAGGAGAGAAAGAGAGAGAGAGGAGAGAGTGATAAAGAGAGAGAGAGGAGAGAGGGAGAAGAGAGAGGAGAGAGAGAAGAGAGAATGAGAGAGAGCGGTTTGTCCCACTTCCCTATTGCTGTCACCTTTCCTGGACAGCTTGGCCTGCATGTAAATGTCAAGAAAAATATAAAGCCATAAAATAAAGGATATATATACTGAATTGTTTCATATACAGTTAAATATGAATAATGTGTATAAATAATGATTAAATATGTCCACAGTTATAAGAAATAAAATACGTTTAACATACAATTGCTGTCACATCCAGTACTATTACCTCTATCAATCATAACAAGAAGAAGAAGGAGAAGAAAGAGAAGAAGAAGAAAGAAGGAGAAGGAGGAGGAGATGAAGGAGAAGTAAAAAAAACTAGAAGGTGACGGAGAAGGAGGAGAAGGTCAAGAAGGTGAAGGATGAGAAGTTAGACATGTGCGATTCGTTTCGTTATGAATCGAAATTCGTACGAATTTTCATGAAATTCGTAAATTCGGAAGCATCCGAAATCCGAATGGCAGTTTCCGAATTATATCCGAAATACGAATTCCGTTAACGAATTTCGGATCCGAATTTCTTTGAAACGGGAACTAATATTACCCCTGTAAATGAGGTTGAACAACATGACAACATTTTTTTTTTTAATCCGAAATACGGATCCGCTGCTGCTGAGAGTCGCATTACAATACACAGGCAGGAAATACGAAATTCCGTTGACGTATTTTCGTTCCGTTACGAACATTCGTTATATTGAAGGTAAAAAGCAAAGTACATTTATATTGGAGTTGATGGTAGTTTTTTTTTTAAGTCCGAAATACGAAATTCGGATCCGGAATCCGTTAACGGAATTCGTATTTCGGATACAAAAACAACTACCACATCGACTCCAATATTAACAAAGGTATTTTTGCTTTTTAACTTCATCATAACGAATGTTCGTAAAGTTACGAAAATGTGCCGAAACTAACGAAAATCCGTATTTCGTACGAATCCGAATTGAGTTTCGGATACGAATTACGAAATACGAAATAATGGATATTACGAAACGGAACACATTTTTTGACGGCGCACAAGTCTAATGAGAAGTAGAAGGTGAAAGAGAAGGAGCAGGAAAAGAAGGAGAACAGTATTCTTATTTTCTTAAACCATATGTAAAGCCAATCACTAAAATCTCATATGATTACCATGATAATTACATTTTCAAAGTTATCACCCTTTTTAAAATCTGCAGCTTTCATTAAAATAATTCCTGGTGATCCTGCCGTAAAGGTCCTTCTTTAGGCACTCTCTGTTACAGGGTGACAACACTCTGTCTCTATCTCCCAGTTGCTATCCTTTATTGTCACCTTGCCACATGGGCTTCCGATAAGTGGCTGTGCCAATGTTAAATGCGGAGACATGTTCTACTGATGTCAGCAACAGAAATGCCATGCAGTAATCCCTAGAAAACATATAGAAATAGAATTGGCCGCAAAAAATTTGCAGGAGACCAGCAGCACAGAGCTGTAACAAAGGATGGAAAAAAAGGGTAAAAAATATTTCCAAAAAAAAAAAAGTGTATTATATATAGTGCTCATTTTAGGGGTTCATTTATAGAAGTTCCACCCAGAGCCAGCCCACTGCTTACATTAAGGCTGAGGGCTCTTGCGAGGAGTATTGAGGCAGGGTGCTGTGATGTTTTCAGGAAGCTATGTACAGCACCCTGCCGGCCCCTCCCACCAGCCATGATCTGCCCGCAACACAAGAGGGACCCGGTGATGACATCACTGGGTTTGAAGTAATGTATGCATTGAAAAGGTTTTATTTAAAATGTATTTAGTATGTTGATGAGTAGGACGGGGGACCGGGAAAGTCAAAATATAAGCAGATTAAATCTGAACTTTAAAGGCTGTGACACAGTGCACGCGAAGCAGCGCGGGGCGGTGGTGCGCTGCCTTTGCGAGCAGTGTGTCATGTAATTTTCTCCTCGGCAACTCAGCTTGCGAGAGCTCGCGTAGCTGAGCGTGCCGAGATGAAAAATGTCATCTTCAGCCAATGGGCTCACGCGTATAAACCAGCGCGTCGGCATGCGACGTCTGGCTGGTTGTTACGGACGAGCCGATTGGCTGAAGGTGCAGTCAATCATCTGACTGCACTCAGCTCACACACTGCACGCAAAGCTACGTGCTGGATAGCTTTGCTTCGCTCTGTACGGCTATGCGTGCGCTGTGTCACGGCCTTAAGCATTTTGGGATCGCAACAAAAATAATTGAGAAGTAAATTTGCGCCAGCAGCAGAAGTGTTACAGCCATGGCCGGTCTTTAATTCAGCTCTCCCGCGTTCGGCTGTTTTGCGCAGGAAACAAAAAAAAGGTAACCTGAACTTCGGCGTATAAACAAGCTGACGTTGAACGGGTGTCATTAGGATTGTAGTCTCCATTTATCAAACCCATCATACAGCCGGCCCTGTTTCCAATTCATTTCCAATCGAACTCGGGGAAAGCAAACAATTATTATAAGCGTCGCAGGGCCACTGCCAAGAATCCCGGTTTAAAACAATACGTCGGCGGTAATTACGGCTGAGGAAGACGAATCAAGGCTTCGGTTTCAGCGAGTTTGTTGTCTTTAGCATATTAAAACGGATGGAATATTACAAGTCGAGGAGCCGGGACAAGGTGGTGCGCAGTCTGACACCTCCGTGTTACAACGCATGCCGAATAAAAGCAAACAAAAGAGAAAGAGGCTACAAAATGAATGATGTCTCACTTGACAGACTCAATGTTTTACTTGACATAAAGCTTCGTGTCGGCGCCTTAACCTCTTCACTGCCGTGGACGTAAGCACTATCTCCGTGATGGCACCGACCTGCAAACAGACTCTGTAAAGCCACCCAATCACATAGTTACATAGTTACATAGTATTTGGGGTTGAATAAAGACATACGTCCATCAAGTCCAACCCATATAGGTCCACGCATCATCTCATTCTTAGGGATACTGGTATCCCTGAATATTACAGTCCCTCAAGAAATTGTCCAAAAGTTTCTTGAACAAATCTACATCACATTCACATATGCAGGGCCGTAGTGAGAGCGAGGCGACCAAGGTGCTGGGG
>NW_017306662.1:711646-712972 GCF_000935625.1 Nanorana parkeri
GGGGGAGAACTTTTTTTGGTCTTGCCTCGGGCGCAAAAGGAGCTAGCTGCAGCTCTGCACGTATGCATGCTTTGGGTGCACGCACGTCCAAAAGTGGCGATTGCGCCGCACATGTTAAGTCACCGTGCATGCCAGAAAGAGCTTGCCTCATGCCAGAAAGAGCTGGCTGGAGGATGTCCAGTATCACCTAGCCCTGATTGTTCCTGGCCCTTTCCTTTCATACATTGGATTCCAGCCATGGAGACTCTGCATCACAAGTAGGCATTACCTAGGGTGCTCTGCATGCAAATGAAGCTTGCCTAGGAATGCCCACTCCTTCTAAACTGATGTCCACCCATCAAGACATTTTGATATTTGTATAACTCCCACGAGCCAGACCACTGCTTGGCATCAGGGCTGAGGGCTCTTGAGTGGAGCACTATACAGCACTCTCCCACCAGCCATGATCTGTTTGCATTGCAGGCCAGAGATGCCATTACTAGGTCTGAAATAAGGTATGCAACGAAAATAGAAACGTTTCCATGAACCTGGTCCAAACCTGAACTCATTCGAACAAGGAATTACCATGGGCATGTCTAAACCAATCAGTTGGGGGCCGGGCATTCCCCATCCCGAAGCTGCATGTCAACAAAGGGTCAGGATGCTTGTCATGACCTCACTTACCTTATATGTAACTTATATGTAGCCATATAAGGTCAATGACTTCCTTGCATCCCAGCCCTTTACTTACGCCAAGCTGTGGGAATTCCCCTACCATGGCGGCATGAAAGGAGCTTCCTTCTATGTTCAAGAGGAGCTCCTTCCAGGTTCACAGGAACTCAGGAACTTCGGGCCGAACCCTTCATACCTAATGTTGATGAGGGGGGCAGGGAGGAACCAGGGAATGCAAAATATAAGCAGATTGAACTTTAGCTTTAAAATGTATCTAAAACCAATATTTTCGTAGTATTCATAGTTTTAGATAGATAAAAGGAGGGTCACGACCCCTGTCCCAATGGGGAAACATTCCCTTCACTTCCTGTCCTGGACACACAATGGGAAATGAGAGAAAATCTCCCAAAGTGAGGGGAAATTCCCTTCTAGGCAGGTGTCCCCATTGGAAAATGTCCCCTTCCCTCCGCTCTGGTGACAACTGTGAATGTTATACAGTATTCTCCCAGTGATGATGGTTACCATGATAGATAGAGTTGGACGAATCCCCTCAGCTCCCCCTGACTGATTTGCCTGTTGTACATGGACTGCAAAAGGCTGATTGTATTTAAAAATACATTTAATCCCCCCCCCCCCGGAACGTGCAACACCGGCACCCCAAACTCCCCCTCACCC
>NW_017306662.1:713735-724634 GCF_000935625.1 Nanorana parkeri
ACACCGGCACCCCAAACTCCCCCTCACCCCCTCCCCTGGCCTATTCTATGGACATCTCTGGGTGTCCCGGTTGAGATATTTCACAGCTGTCTGACGACAACTCTGACATTTTACATTTACGTTCAGGGCAGGAAAATTCCCTACAGCAATACAAAATCTAACAGAGCTTCTAAGTTATTCGCACTCTATACAAAGCTAACAAATGTTTGGGGTGGAGTTCCACCTAATGCCAAATTGAGTAAACTTCCTAAGTTCCCAAACACTCAGCTGTAGTGTTTGCCTGACCACATCCGAAGTTCACTGATAGATTTGCTTTCTGGTCTAGAATTGCTCTTCCATGAAGGAGCTGAGGGCTGTGTGAAGTCTGAGACCTTATCTAAAATCAGCTGCACCGCGAAACGCTGCTTGCCGGGGGAGGAGCTACCACAGACACCTATGTAGTGTTATGAGTAGGGCAGCACTTGGCTAACCAACCGGTTCATCTCCCCGTCACTCATTTCAGATAAGATCTCAAGCGTCGCACAGCGTTTGGTATCTCCTGTGGAAGTTAATGAGCTGAGCCTGAATTCTTGTACATTAATGAACGATGTCCTCTGTGAGTAAAAAAAGGGAAAGAAATGTAACTTTTTCCTAGAGAAACGTTTTTGGGAAACTTTTCAAGGCACCGCGCAGCCAAGCAGATACTCAGAAATGCGCGGGGACGTCCACCGCCTTGGAGATTAGTGAGGTGTTAAGTACATATTACTGATCATCACATCTTTTTAAGTGAACATGGCCACCCCTCCGTGCCAAACCATATAACAAGACACCCGTCATTAGGAAGGGGTCCAAGGGAATTCCATGAGGTCTAATGATCCATTGAACCCTCTGAACTCCATGTGCCAGTGCCACTGATTTTTCTAATCTCTCCACTGCGCGGTTTTGTAAAAAGGTTAGAAAACTGGCAGCCGCAAAAGAAACAAGGCCTTTATGCGTCGGCCAGACAGGACATGGGAAGAGCCTCTGGCCTGCCTTACGTTCCCGCCAGTGTCTTCACATCACACTTTGGAGGGGCAGACCTGGGAAGGTGAGAAGTGATAAAATTTCTATGTATGTTCTGTTTCGAGCTTTTCAAGAGTGCAGACTTGCCCTCGTGCTCGTGCCAAAGTTTGCGCAGTGGTTACTGGAACTTACGAGCTGGTTTTCTTGTGAATGCTAATTTCTAGCTCTCAAAGCCTGAAGCTGCTGCCAGGATAGAATGAAATATGCTATTTTATTTGTACAGAGGTTTAATATTCAAAGGGCTGGGTAGATTGTTGGAACCACTGAGACCAGCAAGGCACAGGAGAAGCTTCTGGTCAAGAAGGACTTTTGAAATTTGAATAGGCCTCATAAATAAAGCTGGGGGAGCATAGGAGTCCAACATATAACATAATATCTTCAAACACAATTGTCCTGGGCAGCCACCAGACCAAAGTAAATGAACCATGGTAGCAGTCACGCCACAACGCTGGAAGATACTGAAAGAACTCGATCCAACTAGAGATGGTTGCAGATTGTGGAACTTGGTCTGATCAGAGATGGTTGCAGATCGAGGAACTTGGTCTGATCAGAGATGGTTGCAGTTCAAGGAACTTGGTCTGATCCGAGATGGTTGCAGATCGAGGAACTTGGTCTGATCAGAGAAGGTTGCAGATCGAGGAACTTGGCCTGATCAGAGATGGGTGCAGTTCCAGAAACTTGGTCTGATCAGAGATGGTTGCAGTTCGAGGAACTTGGTCTGATCAGAGATGGTTGTAGTTCAAGGAACTTGGTCTGATCAGAGATGGTTGCAGTTCAAGGAACTTGGTCTGATCAAAGATGGTTGCAGTTCAAGGAACTTTGTCTGATCAGAGATGGTTGCAGATCAAGGAACTTGGTCTGATCAGAGATGGTTGCAGTTCCAGGAACTTGGTCTGATCAGAGATGGTTGCAGATTGAGGAACTTGGTCTGATTAGAGATGGTTGCAGATCGAGGAACTTGGCCTGATCAGAGATGGTTGCAGTTCCAGGAACTTGGTCTGATCAGAGATGGTTGCAGTTCCAGGAACTTGGCCTGATCAGAGATGGTTGCAGTTCCAGGAACTTGGTCTGATCAGAGATGGTTGCAGTTCCAGGAACTTGGTCTGATCAGAGATGGTTGCAGTTCCAGGAACTTGGTCTGATCAGAGATGGTTGCAGTTCCAGGAACTTGGTCTGATCAGAGATGGTTGCAGTTCCAGGAACTTGGTCTGATCAGAGATGGTTGCAGTTCCAGGAACTTGGTCTGATCAGAGATGGTTGCAGTTCCAGGAACTTGGTCTGATCAGAGATGGTTGCAGTTCCAGGAACTTGGTCTGATCAGAGATGGTTGCATTTCCAGGAACTTGGTCTGATCAGAGATGGTTGCAGTTCCAGGAACTTGGTCTGATCAGAGATGGTTGCATTTCCAGGAACTTGGTCTGATCAGAGATGGTTGCAGTTCCAGGAACTTGGTCTGATCAGAGATGGTTGCAGTTCCAGGAACTTGGTCTGATCAGAGATGGTTGCAGTTCCAGGAACTTGGTCTGATCAGAGATGGTTGCAGTTCCAGGAACTTGGTCTGATCAGAGATGGTTGCAGTTCCAGGAACTTGGTCTGATCAGAGATGGTTGCAGTTCCAGGAACTTGGTCTGATCAGAGATGGTTGCAGTTCCAGGAACTTGGTCTGATCAGAGATGGTTGCATTTCCAGGAACTTGGTCTGATCAGAGATGGTTGCAGTTCCAGGAACTTGGTCTGATCAGAGATGGTTGCATTTCCAGGAACTTGGTCTGATCAGAGATGGTTGCAGTTCCAGGAACTTGGTCTGATCAGAGATGGTTGCAGTTCCAGGAACTTGGTCTGATCAGAGATGGTTGCATTTCCAGGAACTTGGTCTGATCAGAGATGGTTGCAGTTCCAGGAACTTGGTCTGATCAGAGATGGTTGCAGTTCCAGGAACTTGGTCTGATCAGAGATGGTTGCAGTTCCAGGAACTTGGTCTGATCAGAGATGGTTGCAGTTCCAGGAACTTGGTCTGATCAGAGATGGTTGCATTTCCAGGAACTTGGTCTGATCAGAGATGGTTGCAGTTCCAGGAACTTGGTCTGATCAGAGATGGTTGCAGATTGAGGAACTTGGTCTGATCAGAGATGGTTGCAGATCGAGGAACTTGGCCTGATCAGAGATGGTTGCAGTTCCAGGAACTTGGTCTGATCAGAGATGGTTGCATTTCCAGGAACTTGGTCTGATCAGAGATGGTTGCAGTTTCAGGAACTTGGTCTGATCAGAGATGGTTGTAGATCGAGGAACTTGGCCTGATCAGAGATGGTTGTAGTTCAAGATACTTGGTCTGTTCAGAGGTACCTGTATGCCCAGCACCTGTCTTTTAGCTGTGGGGAATTGAGACTGGGTCTTTGAGGAAGAAGTGTGGAAGCATTATCTTTCAGCCACTGGGGGGACTCAGCTCTCCACCACGGATAACTACTCAGCAGTTTTCCCCTGGTCTTTCCAGCTCGACCTGATTACCAGCAATAGTCAGTCTGCAATCAGCCCAGCATTGATATACTGAGCACTTCCTGTGTTCTGAGCCCATTTATTTGGGTATGTTTTCTGAGTGTGCTGCCGCTGTATTGACTGCTGGGTATCTTCGGGACTTTGGCCTGTTTTCTGACTACCCTTCTGCCTGCCGATTTTGTACTTCACTGTCCGTTCGTGCAGGGCCGGCCTTAGGCCTTTAGGCGCCCTGTGCGAGAAAGCTTTACAGCGCCCCTCAGTGGCCACACCCTTTAGTGACCACGCCCCCGTAACCACACCCATTTCCCCCAATATATGCACCATTTAAAGACTCCTATTTTGTTAAGCCGCAAAGAAAAACTCTGCTTGCCTGATCCTCAGCCTCGCTCCACTTTGGACTCCACCTGCCACAAGTACCTTACACTTGATCTTATTAGAGATGGTTGCAGTTCGAAGAACTTGGTCTGATCAGAGATGGTTGTCTTGGTCTGATCAGAGATGGTTGCAGTTTGAGGAACTTGGTCTGATCAGAGATGGTTGCAGTTCAAGGAACTTGGTCTGCTCAGAGATGGTTGCAGTTCGAGGAACTTGGTCTGCTCAGAGATGGTTGCAGTTCGAGGAACTTGGTCTGATCATAGATGGTTGCAGTTCGAGGAACTTGGTCTGAATAGAGATGGTTGCAGTTCAAGGAACGTGGTCTGCTCAGAGATGGTTGTCTTGGTCTGCTGAGAGATGGTTGCAGTTCAATGAACTTGGTCTGCTCAGAGATGGTTGCAGTTCGAAGAACTTGGTCTGATCAGAGATGGTTGTCTTGGTCTGCTCAGAGATGGTTGCAGTTTGAGGAACTTGGTCTGGTCAGAGATGGTTGCAGTTTGAGGAACTTGGTCTGATCAGAGATGGTTGCAGTTCAAGGAACTTGGTCTGCTCAGAGATGGTTGCAGTTCGAGGAACTTGGTCTGCTCAGAGATGGTTGCAGTTCGAGGAACTTGGTCTGATCATAGATGGTTGCAGTTCGAGGAACTTGGTCTGAATAGAGATGGTTGCAGTTCAAGGAACGTGGTCTGCTCAGAGATGGTTGTCTTGGTCTGCTCAGAGATGGATGCAGTTCGAGGAACTTGGTCTGCTCAGAGATGGTTGCAGTTCAATGGACTTGGTCTGCTCAGAGATGGTTGCAGTTCAAGGAACTTGGTCTGTTCAGAGAGGGTTGCAGTTCGAAGAACTTGGCCTGCTCAGAGATGGTTGCAGTTCGAGGAACTTGCTCTGATCAGAGATGGTTGCAGTTCGAGGAACTTGGTCTGATCAGAGATGGTTGCAGTTCGAGGAACTTGGTCTGAATAGAGATGGTTGCAGTTCAAGGAACTTGGTCTGATCAGAGAAGGTTCCAGTTCAAGGAACTTGGTCTGAATAGAGATGGTTGCAGTTCAAGGAACTTAGTCTGTTCAGAGATGGATGCAGTTCGAGGAACTTGGTCTGAATAGAGATGGTTCAAGTGTAATTCAAAGCTTGAAACAGTCAACATGTTTCAGAAAGGACCTTGCTTCCTCTTACTCTCCTGAACTATGGCAAGGTGGGCCTAGAAGAACTCTGAAATGTATACAAATTATCAATCAGTGCAGCACTGCACTACTGTGGGCAGGGTATAATGACCGCATCCATTCTTGTGCCAACCTGGGGATTGGCTTGATATGGATAAAGTGTACGTCCAGGAAAAAACTAACAAATTAAAGCTCAATAGGTTGGTGAACCTTTATGCAATGTCCCAGACTCATACCTCCCTGGCTGCTAGTGGGGGTTGTAGGGTACCTCAACACTGTAGAAATGTTCATTAACATGAGGTGGTCTAAAGGGACCCCAAATGACGTTAAAACCTTTGCCATGAATATACCTTCAGTTTTCAGAAGGCAATGCTGTACATCAACCAGAAAATGCCGACGGCATCCCGACTATGAAAACAGGCCGAGGATCAAATAGACCTTTTTTATGGCAGGTAGGAAAAGGACAGACTGGGTGGTACAGTCCATACTTCTGAGGCCCCCGGCATTTTTTATTTGATTCATTCTGATTTACAGCTATAAAACGTTCCCATTTCAAACCATCGCTGGCAGTCATTCAGTGCCCTAATAGCTGTGATATTTTTCATGGCATTTTTTAAAATTTTCATTCCTCTGCATGTTAAAAGCATTGACGTTTATTTTGATCATTGCAAGAAATCTGCCAAAAAGCACCAAAGAGCTGAAAATTCAATGAAAGATGATATTATTATTAGGGCTCATTCACACGAGAAAAGGCCGGCACGTACAGCTCCGTGCTGCGTGCACAGCCAGTGGCGTAACAACTGCCACAGCGACCCAAGTGGCCGCTATGGGGCCTGGGCACGTCACTGACTGGGGGGCCCGGCCAGGGCATCCCTCTGATGCCGTGCGGGCGTCCTGGGTCGCTATGGCATATCAGGATGCTGGCTGTCAAGAGGAACGTGCCGCTGTTAGATCACCGACAACCTGGCAGTGAGGTTCTTCCTCACATCTGCTGCTGCAGAAGAGACTGGACCCGGCGTTTGCAGTGAAGGAGGAGGCGTGGCCTGACCCAGCAACGGCGACCACGGAGGCGGACCACGCTGACAGGTAACAGGTGTGCAGCCCACATGAGACCCTGCGGAGCCCACCATAGAGAGCCCATGGCGGGCTCTGCAGGGTCACTCTCAGGTGGGCTGTTTGTAATATCAGGTGAGCTGTGCAGGGGGCATAACTAGAAATCACAGGGCCCCATAGAAAATTTTGCTATGGGGCCCTGTGATTTCAAGTTACGCCCCTGTGCACGGCCGTATTGGGCGGCTCCCGGGAAGGACAGGTGCTGCGTGTGATTAGTACGCAGCCCCTGTCCTTCTCTATGGGAGTACGCGGCCGTCCGCCACCCTACGCTCTGCATGTCCATGCGGATGCTGGTGTCCGTACTCGTACGCTAACAGGATGGATCCTGTCTGCGTCCGAGCCGGGACACCCGCACCCGTACGGACTAGACATGGGCGATTCGTTTCGTTACGAATCGAAATTCGTACACATTTTCCTGAGATTCGTCAATTCGGAAGCATCCGAAATCCGAAAATACGAAATTCCGTTAACGAATTTCGGATCCAAATTTCTTTGAAACGGGAACTAATATTACTCCTGTAAATGAGGTTGAACAACATGACAAGATTTTTTTTTTAATCCGAGATACGGATCCGCTGCTGCTGAGAGTTAGGGAATTTCGTTCCGTTACGCACATTCGTTATATTGAAGTTAAAAAGCAAACTACATTTATATTGGAGTCGATGGTAGTTTTTTTTTTTTTTATACGAAATACGAAATTCGGATCCGGAATCCGTTAACGGAATTCGTATTTCGAAAAAAAAACAACTTCCACATCGACTCCAATATTAACAAAGGTATTTTTGCTTTTTAACTTCATCATAACGAATGTTCGTAAAGTTACGAAAATGTGCCGAAACTAACGAAAATTCGTATTTCATACGAATCCGAATCCGAATTGAGTTCAGTTACGAATTACGAAATACGAAATAACGGATATTCCGAAACGGAAATCCCTCCAAAGTTAAGGAAATCCTTTGAGATTGTCCCTTGTCCCCATTGGACGATTCCTGTTCAGGTGACAGGTGACAACCCAATATTTGTCTTGTCTTTCCCTTTCAGTAAAGAGTCACCAGGACAGGTATAGAGAGTAAACGTCCCTAACAGTGACGCAGACAGCACTAAAAACATGACAGGGGGTCTAATCCCTCTCCTCTGTATTCAATATTTTGTTGGCTACAGTTGCACATTAAGATTAATTTAAAGGTGAAGGTAAACCCCAACAATCATCTTCACTTATTTTCTCCCTTTTGGTCTGTGAAATATAACATTGAACATTGAAAGTGTTTTGTTGTATCCGTTCCATAGATGCAAAAAATACCTGTTGGACCTGTTGGATATTCCGAAACGGAACAAATTTTTTGAAGGCACACAAGTCTAGTACGGACCTGCACTTGGGGTGAGCGTAGGGCGGCGTAGTCCCATAGAGAAGGACGGGGGCTGCGTACTAATCACAGCACCTGTCCTCCCCGGGAGCCGCCCGATACGGCCGTGCGCGCAGCATGGAGCTGTATGTGCGGGCCGAATGAGGCCTAATGGTGATGATGAATATAAATAATAATATTGTATGAGATAAAAGCGGACTGTTGCGAGCGCCCCCCCCCCCACTGCAGTGTAAAATGGTTTGTCCCAAGCGCTGCATCTGCCGCTTCTTCCGGACAGCTTGGCCTGCACGTGACAAAGGAAAACATATAATTAAAGACATGCAAAATAAAAGAGAGAGAATTCCCATTCTGAATATTATGGTTACAGGTATAGACATTGTACGGTTACCGGAATCCAATGTTTTGGCTGTAGGGGCCCTTTAAGAGTTATGACACTGGAGCTGATTTGTGATGTGCCTGAGCGATCATCTGAAATAATTTTCCCTAAATCATTAGCCGCTGGGACTTGGGGAGGAAGTTCTGCAGACGTCGGGCATGGCTCCGAAATTAACGACATAGTTTATTAGCTGAGATTCGTCAGTGGCTGCAGAATTCTGCAAGGGGCACGATTAGGCGGTTTGATGGAGGGTGTAAGAAAAACGATCCACTCAAAAAGGTTTTCTTTCTTTTTTTTCAGATGTGGAATTAACTAACGTGAAAGTGATCAGAGCACAGAAATCTCATCGCTTATAAAAACCTTATTTCCATGTATAGGTATTAGTTGTCGTCTTCTATCTGACCTCTATCCTTCTCTTCAGTCTTCTATCTGGCCTCCGTCCTTCCCTTCAGTCTTCTATCTGACCTCCGTCCTCCCCTTCAGTCTTCTATCTGACCTCCGTCCTCCCCTTCAGTCTTCTATCTGACCTCCGTCCTCCCCTTCAGTCTTCTATCTGACCTCCGTCCTCCCCTTCAGTCTTCTATCTGACCTCCGTCCTCCCCTTCAGTCTTCTATCTGACCTCCGTCCTCCCCTTCAGTCTTCTATCTGACCTCCGTCCTCCCCTTCAGTCTTCTATCTGACCTCCGTCCTCCCCTTCAGTCTTCTATCTGACCTCCGTCCTCCCCTTCAGTCTTCTATCTGACCTCCGTCCTCCCCTTCAGTCTTCTATCTGACCTCCGTCCTCCCCTTCAGTCTTCTATCTGACCTCCGTCCTCCCCTTCAGTCTTCTATCTGACCTCCGTCCTCCCCTTCAGTCTTCTATCTGACCTCCGTCCTCCCCTTCAGTCTTCTATCTGACCTCCGTCCTCCCCTTCAGTCTTCTATCTGACCTCCGTCCTCCCCTTCAGTCTTCTATCTGACCTCCGTCCTCCCCTTCAGTCTTCTATCTGACCTCCGTCCTCCCCTTCAGTCTTCTATCTGACCTCCGTCCTCCCCTTCAGTCTTCTATCTGACCTCCGTCCTCCCCTTCAGTCTTCTATCTGACCTCCGTCCTCCCCTTCAGTCTTCTATCTGACCTCCGTCCTCCCCTTCAGTCTTCTATCTGACCTCCGTCCTCCCCTTCAGTCTTCTATCTGACCTCCGTCCTCCCCTTCAGTCTTCTATCTGACCTCCGTCCTCCCCTTCAGTCTTCTATCTGACCTCCGTCCTCCCCTTCAGTCTTCTATCTGACCTCCGTCCTCCCCTTCAGTCTTCTATCTGACCTCCGTCCTCCCCTTCAGTCTTCTATCTGACCTCCGTCCTCCCCTTCAGTCTTCTATCTGACCTCCGTCCTCCCCTTCAGTCTTCTATCTGACCTCCGTCCTCCCCTTCAGTCTTCTATCTGACCTCCGTCCTCCCCTTCAGTCTTCTATCTGACCTCCGTCCTCCCCTTCAGTCTTCTATCTGACCTCCGTCCTCCCCTTCAGTCTTCTATCTGACCTCCGTCCTCCCCTTCAGTCTTCTATCTGACCTCCGTCCTCCCCTTCAGTCTTCTATCTGACCTCCGTCCTCCCCTTCAGTCTTCTATCTGACCTCCGTCCTCCCCTTCAGTCTTCTATCTGACCTCCGTCCTCCCCTTCAGTCTTCTATCTGACCTCCGTCCTTCCCTTCAGCCTTATATCTGACCTTCATCCTTCCCTTCAGTCTTCTATCTGACCTCCGTCCTTCCCTTCAGCCTTATATCTGACCTTCCTCCTTCCCTTCAGGGCTCGTTCACACCAGTTGCAGTGCGTTCCAGCCCTGATTCTGTCCAGAACGCACTGCATCGCATTGCGGCCGGCTCACTATGTTGTGGGGCAGGAGGGGGGGCGTGGCGGTCCATTGAAGTGAATGGCACCGTACCCACGCTCTCCGGCCGCAATGCGATCGGCCGCATGGGATCGCAAGGCACATTATGCCTGCGGTCTGGTCCAATCAAAATAGTGCTTGCAGGCATAATGTGAACATTGGAAGATTCCTGTTCAAGTGACAGGTTACAATATTTGTCTTGTCTTTCCCTTTCAGTGAAGAGTCACCAGGACAGGCATAGAGAGTAAACGTCCCTAACAGTGACACAGACAGCACTAAAAACATGACAGGGGGTCTAATCTCTCTCCTCTGTATTCAAAATGTTGTTGGCTACAGTTGCACATTAAGATCAATCTAAAGATTACGGCGCAGGTAAACCCCAAAAATCACCTTCACCTATTTGCTCCCTTTTGGTCTGTGAAATATAACATTGAACATTGAAAGTGTTTTTTTATATCCGTTCCATAGATGCAAAAAAATACCTGTTGGTCCCGCCAGAAATCTTCTGAGCTGATAACTTCCTGTGCTCTCTGTACAAGAAGTTATCCGCTTCCTGGGGACAGGGTCTCTTTAAAGAGGGGCAGTTGTGAAACAAAGGGGATGGGGGGAAAGGGGAGGGATCAGTTCCGAGGGACTGTGTCTCTTTTGCAGTTGGAAATTTAGATTTGTTGCCTTTTAGTTTGGAAATTCTTGTTTTATTTTAGGCTTTGGAATAAAATTCCCCCAAATATTTCAATCTAGAGAGAAGGACGTAGATGAGAGCTCCGGTGAATGTATTTGTCCCCTTTTGTCTTGCTTTGTGTTGGATGTTCGGAGAGACATAATGAAAGGGGACCCCCATCAGTGTCTGGATTTTATTCAAATCAGGCAATTAAAACATTAAGTTTCAGAAGTCCGGGGGATCGGTAATGGCCACTTAGGAATAACATTAGGGAACGTCTAATTGATCGATACGGGGGAGTCCTGGTGAAAAATGAAGCCAGTGCTTCCAGAAGTTTACCAGATTCGGGAAAAGTTTTTACTTTGCTGCCACAGATCGCAACATTGTAACTAAAACAAAAACTCTTCATCTTTTAAAGGAGAACTATGAGGGGGGGGGGGGGGGGGGGGG
>NW_017306662.1:724740-725880 GCF_000935625.1 Nanorana parkeri
GGGGTGAATGCCGGACCAACCTGTCAGCTGCTCTATCTGGCGTGCTGCCCATTGGTTGCCAGGAGCTCGGTGAGACTCCAGCCATAGCATCCTGCTCAGCTCCTGGTGATGTCAGTGACCTGAGCTCCTATCAACCTGGGACGCTGTGGCCTCCCCTTCCTCAGGCTGCCTGAATATAGGGACAGCCCTGACTGCCTGTATCCCACTATTGGCAGCCCTGATTTGTACCCATGCATTGAGAATATATGTACTCCATACTATGGTTTGATACAGTAGGGTTGATCTACTAAAGGCAAATAGGCTGTTCACTTTGCAATGGAAGTTTTCCCTTAGTTTAGTGAATGAGATGAAGCTCTGCTGACTTCTATCATCAAATCACGTGTGAGCAAAAACTCTGTTTTATTTGCCTTGCATTTGATTGGATATTCTTAGCAAAGCGAAATGTCACCACATTCACTACGCTAGGGAAAATTCCCCTGCAAAGAGAACAGTCTTTTTGCCTTTTGTAAATCAATCCCATTGACCTGAATTTTTCAGTTGCAGTGCGTTCCGGCCCGGTTCTGGCCAGAACGCACTGCCTCGCATTGCGACCGGCTCACTTTTTAGTGGGGCAGGAGGGGGCGTGGCGAGCCATTGAAGTGAATGGCACCGTAGCCACGCCCTCCGGGCGCAATGCGATCGCCTTAGACATTGTGCCTGCGGTCCGGTGTCCGGTGCGATCAAAAAAGTGCTTGCAGCATTTTGATTGCACCGGACCGCAGGCACAATGTGCCTTGCGATCACGTGCGGGTGATCGCATTGCGGCCGGAGGGCGTGGCTACGGTGCCATTCACTTCAATGGCCCGCCACGCCCCCTAATGCGAGGCAGTGCGTTCCGGTCAGAATAGCGTCGGAACGCACTGCAACTGGTGTGAACGGGCCCTTAAGGCGACTGAGCTGGGAGCCCTTTAACATGCAACACACCGTGGCAAAGCATGGCATTACGATACGTAATAAAGCTTAGTGTTGCAATGTATCATCATGCTCTTACTAGCTACTAAGGGTAACGCAGACAGTTCTCACTGCAGGTGCCAATCGATAGGGGCCCGGTGGACTCGGAACTAGTGCAATGCTTCCCCCCCCCCCCCCCCCCCCTCTCCC
>NW_017306662.1:725938-727047 GCF_000935625.1 Nanorana parkeri
CGCTTCTTACAAGAGGTTACATAAGACAGGCTTTCCAAACCAGGAAAGGCGCCAAGTACAACAAGCTGCGAGAATGCGCGCAAAGCCTCAACAAAGTACCCAGCAAAGCATCCTTCCCAGCGCTGAGCCCCCAGGACAAGACAGTAGGAGGCGGAGCGGAGGGGGTTAAGAGTTTTAATGCATAAATTAAATCGAACTCGGAGCCTGGAGGTAGTGATTTTCCTAAACCTAGCTTAAGGGATGAATGCCACACACAGTCAGAAATCTCCGTCTCCTAAAGAAATGATAAAATTCCGTATGATAAAATGTGTTCAATTTCAGTATTACGTTACCCTAGGAGGAGGGAAAAGAAGAAAGGAAAAGAGCTTTTCAGGCATTATTGGACTTGGATACAGCATGACTTAAAGGGGAGCCGCCAAAAAAAAGCTTCTTATTTTAAAGCCTTCTAGCTGTGGTGAAAACACATTTCCCATCATGTGCTATTGGTTTGGCAGACCTTCCCTATGGGAACTAGACATGTGCGATTCGTTTCGTTACGAATCGAAATTCGTACGAATTTTCCTGAAATTCGTAAATTCGGAAGCATCCGAAATCCGAATGGCAGTTTCCGAATTATATCCGAAATACGAAATTCCGTTAACGAATTTCGGATCCGAATTTCTTTGAAACGGGAACTAATATTACCCCTGTAAATGAGGTTGAACAACATGACAAGATTTTTTTTTTTAATCCGAAATACGGATCCGCTGCTGCTGAGAGTTGCATTACAATACACGTTGACGGAATTTCGTTCCCTTACGAACATTCGTTATGATGAAGTTAAAAAGCAAAATACCTTTGTTAATATATTGGAGTTGATCAGTTTAGTTTTTTTTATCCGAAATCCGAAATTCGGATCCGAAATCCGTTAACGGAATTTCGTATTTCGGATAAAAAAAACAACTACCACATCGACTCCGATATTAACAAAGGTATTTTGCTTTTTAACTTCATCATAACGAATGTTCGTAAAGTTACGAAAATGTGCCGAAACTAACGAAAATCCGTATTTCGTACGACTCCGAATTGAGTTTCGGACACGAATTACGAAATACGAAATAACGGATATT
>NW_017306662.1:727100-742711 GCF_000935625.1 Nanorana parkeri
TGTGTTTGGTCTGGTCATGTAAGGTAGAAGTAGGAATCCTCTGCACACCTTGCAGCAGTCTGAGCCTATACAGGAGACGGTGCTTGCAGTGACAATCACGGATGGCACCGTGCGTGCAGATACAATGTAAAAGGAGAAATCACCATCACTCAGTAAGATAATCCAACATGTCCATTTATTGAACATAGACATCACAAAGACACAGAAGCCAACGTTTCGAGACCACACAGGGTCTCTTCATCAGGGCATAAGATGTGACCCAAGGTCATCTTATGCCCTGATGAAGAGACCCTGCATTTGATTATCTTACTAGTGCTGGCGATTTCTCCTTTTACATTGATCTGGTCATGTGACATTGTGGTCCTCTTCCTACAGAGATGGAGAAGGGTGGTCCTCCGTGTTATAGGGGACCCCGCGTAGTGATGCTCAGAGCATCCTTAAGACATTCCCCCAGGGATTGGGTCTATTATTGGATCACAAGGTGTGAAGCATTATTCTCCTGTTTGCCCAGAGCAGCCTGATGACATTCCTCCAGGGATTTGGGTGCATCATGGACTCATAGGAAGTGTGCTGTATGGCAGCAGGTATCATTCAACCCAGAAAAAAGATGGATCTGTGGTGGGAGGATGCAAAGTTAAGCCGTGGAGCATGGAGGGGGAAGATCTGCTTTGGAAGAGGGAAACATTTTAATGGATTTGGGCTTTAAAGGAAACCTTTCCTTAAAGAAAGATGGAGGCGGCCATTAGTGGACTTCTTTTGAAAGTGACACTTATTGCTATCCCGACCCTCTGGATTTAATGCTTTTCCAGTCTCTGACCCCAGGAACGAGCAAGTAGTCCTTATTCACACACTGTCACCTTACCCAATCACGGCTCCGCCCAGCTGTTATTGTTTAGTGACAGATCAGCGTCCCCAGGTCATTTGGGGACGCTGATCTGTCATTACAACTGGGCGGAGCCGGCAGTGAGATCACGGCTGGCTCCGCCCAGCTGTCATTTGCCTGGAGATCGGTCGGCTTTCTCCATGCTTCGGCTGTCACTTCGGCTCAGGCGAGCCAAAGCATATGCCTTTGGCTCAGTGGAGCCGCTCGGCTGCTGTAACGGCTATTGTGAATAGCTCGTACAGCAGCCTTTCGGTTCGGCGTAACAGAAAGGGCAGAGGCGGCCGAAGAGAGCCAAAGGATCAGCCGAAGCTACAGCTGGATCCTTCGGCTCTTTAGTGAATAACCCCCTTAGTCACACGTATAGGTTGCGGTAATGAGCTTTATTACATGTATTACAGCAACGTATGTCAAGGTACCTGTCCTGTTGACATGCCGCGCAGGGCCATTCCTTAGAGGTCACAGTCCATGAGCCCATCGCACTCAAAACCGCTGTTCCATATAAAAGACGGATGCTGCGGCAGTCAACGGATGGCAACCGTCTATAATCACAGAATAACATAGACACCGGCACTCCAAGTAATGAATCAATGGCGTCTGTTTATTGACGCATGAGACTTAGCACAATGCATCAAAAAGCAAAATTCCTTAGCGGTCAACACGCAATGCACCGCAATATAATGCATATAGTGGGCACTGTGGTGTGCTGGAAAATAAAGGGTCATGTCCATTAACTGGTCCATAGAGGCCGGGTGGCAACCCATTAAAAAGCTGCCTTAACGTAACTCACATTTACGCAGTTCGCAATGGACCCTATAGATGCCTATTGGCCCTTACAGGTTCTCTTTTCCCAGCAAACACAAAAAGATTTCCACAAGCAAAAAAAAAAAACAACCCACATGGAAAGCAAATCAGAGCTTTTTTCTCCCCGTTGTGCCATTACTTTCCTGGCGGCATGAGCAGGCGCTGTAAATATTGTCTTAAAAACGTAGCGCATGCCATAAATAACGGCGCTGTCGGTCACCAAGCAGGATGTGCCGCGAATTGGGGCGGCCCATTACAATGGCCTCAGACAATGATTAATATGCAGTCGTTCCCCCATAACGAGCTTTTCCCAGGTAATCATTTACTAATTAGGGGGGCCAATCAGCGGGGTCGCTCTCAACTGCTCACATTGTTATTGCAATGTAATTGCCCGGCCGTTGCCATAATCTATAAAAGATTATATGAAATGAGCAGCGTAATTAATACACCATTATTTTCGTGGGGTGAGGTCCAGACTCCAATGATCGGCTCCATTTAATGTCATTGATGCAGCATGTCAGGGGCTTAAAGGACCAGGAAATCTTAACAAAACATTCTATGAACATTCACAAACACAGGTTATGTAAAAGTAACAATAACTGCATAGAAAATGAGATATTTGATATTCATATGACATCAATCAATGGGTGACCTTGTTTACACCCCAGCGATGGTATGTCCCTCTGCATCCTCACATCCTATACACTGTGAATAAGATGTGATGACCCACGGGCCTTAGACCACTGAAGCGGAGGGGGAAAGAGGCTCCTGGAACCGGAATAAGAGCCAGCCGGCTCCGGGGATCGGCTACCAAACTGATAGCTCAGCCCTACAGATCACACAGGGACGACGCAGCTCTCCCTGTGTAATCAACAGAGCTCTGTGACAGCTGTTCTCTGTTCATTAGGAGAACTCAGCTCTCCCTGTGCAGTCTTCGTTGAGTCGAGTGCTATGTTTCTATCTATTAGGAGTGCAAAGTGCCCCTGTTACACTGACAGCGGAGCCACTGGCTACACAGGGAGAGCCGCGATCTCCCTGCGTAATCTGTAGAATTGACCTCTTAATTTGCTTTACCTGTAAGAAATAAATCAAAGCACCTGGACTCGCTGTATTTTTTTTTAAAGACTTTTCGCTGGTCATCCGACTACCTGTCTCAATTCTGAATTGAGAAAGCTAGTCGAATGACTAGAGTAATGTCTTCAAGAAAAAAATACAGCAAGGGGGATGCAGAGACCTTACACATCACATTCTAAAGCAATTCATCCCCTCACAGCTCCCTCCTCATGTATCACTGGCCCCTCCCTTTTAGATGGTAAGTCCTCAGGGGCGGGGCCCTCCTTACCACCTTGTCTTGAATTGTATTGTGATTGTAATGCCTTCGTTATATTGTAAAGCGCTGCGCAGACTGCTGGCGCTATGTAAATCCCCTATAATAATAATAATAATCTCCCCGCCCAGTTCTTAGCTCTAAAAAAAAACTCACCCCCCCCCCCCCACACACACTAATTGCATGCACTACCTGCACTCCACTTCTCATGCAACCCTCTGGCGCCTCAGGCAGCAAAAAGGTTAGGGACACCCCTGCATGGCAGGTTTACATTACCATTGCCTGGGTATTATTATTATTACATATTATTATTATACAGGATTTATATAGCGCCAACAGTGTGCGCAGCGCTTTACAATATAAGGAAGACATTACAATCACAATACAATGCAAGATAAGATGGTGAGGAGGGCCCCGCCCCTGAGGGCTTACCATCTAAAAGGGAAGGGGGAAGTGATACATGAGGAGGTAGCTGTGTGGGGATGAATTGTATGAGAACGTGATGGTACAGTGGTTAGGTTGAGGTGGGATCGGCTTCCCTGAAGAGCGGAGTCTTTAGGGAACGCTCTCTCTGGGTATTTCAAACCATTGAACTCGTCTGTTTGTCCTTCAAATCTGTTTGACCTTTGTTCAAATCTACAATCCAAGAAAACCCCAAGCCTGTTGTCCTCCTCGCCGGATGCAATGAGCCCAACATAACTTCCTGCTATGCTCCCTTCACCCCACAGCAAATGGATCACCGAAACAGACTTGCAACGAGACCGGCGAACCCACAGGCTCTTCCAGCAGACGACCACTTCCTTCCACTGGAGTAGAATATACGGTTTCTGACTCCGGCTGCCATAAATAAGGACACTTTTGAACTCTCGCTGTTTACGTTGACCTTGAAATCTCTCCGGTAATCCAACAAACTAAATAAATAAAGTGTTGCGTTTTGTTTTTTTTTGCTTTTGCCGTATCTACCTTTTCTCCTTCTTTAAAAAAAAAAAAAAAAGTGCAAAAAATTGAAAAAACTTCCTTTTAAATCTTGAAGACCATCCAAAATAACCGAAAACGCGGGGCAGGAGCTATGCGAAAAACACGGCTACATTTTCAACTTGGCTTCATTAGACTCCATTCATTTGTGTAAAGAGTTTGGGTTACTCTTAATTAAATTATCCTGCGCATTACCTTGGGTATCGAGTTATTGGCTGCTTTTCAGTGGCTCGTTAGCGCTATCCAAATCTCTTGCGTTCCTCGCAGTTTAGGGATTAAGAATAAATATCACAGGCTCCAGGGGGCCAGACCGAGGCGCTCCGATACCCAATGATACTGGTGCACCCGTAACGTGTAACGCCATCGGGAGATAACTGGTTTATTCTTGCCTTTATTGAATAAAAATAATATACACTGGGCTTCCAAGTCATAATGTATGTGCCGTATACGTGAAAAGTGGCCGGGGATAAAAGGAGTGCGATTACCAGACCTGAGGGAAGGTCTCTAGATTCCGCCTTCTAAACGTCTCTTCTCTATAACAGCCAAGTCATTGATTTCCACACCAAACCTGGCAAGGAATGGAACGCATATTATTTGAGGGCAAATGGACCTTAAAGGAGAACTATGGTGTCAGGGCTTTACCCCACAGTTCTCCTTAGGGTAACGGGAGGACACAAACTAGCGTCCTCCCGTTACCCTAAGCTCAGTATACTGCGAGGTACAGCTCGCGGTATACTGAGACGCCGCAGGGGGAAGTGATACATGAGGAGGTAGCTGTGTGGGGATGAATTGTATGAGAACGTGATGGTACAGTGGTTAGGTTGAGGTGGGATCGGCTTCCCTGAAGAGCGGAGTCTTTAGGGAACGCTCTCTCTGGGTATTTCAAACCATTGAACTCGTCTGTTTGTCCTTCAAATCTGTTTGACCTTTGTTCAAATCTACAATCCAAGAAAACCCCAAGCCTGTTGTCCTCCTCGCCGGATGCAATGAGCCCAACATAACTTCCTGCTATGCTCCCTTCACCCCACAGCAAATGGATCACCGAAACAGACTTGCAACGAGACCGGCGAACCCACAGGCTCTTCCAGCAGACGACCACTTCCTTCCACTGGAGTAGAATATACGGTTTCTGACTCCGGCTGCCATAAATAAGGACACTTTTGAACTCTCGCTGTTTACGTTGACCTTGAAATCTCTCCGGTAATCCAACAAACTAAATAAATAAAGTGTTGCGTTTTGTTTTTTTTTGCTTTTGCCGTATCTACCTTTTCTCCTTCTTTAAAAAAAAAAAAAAAAGTGCAAAAAATTGAAAAAACTTCCTTTTAAATCTTGAAGACCATCCAAAATAACCGAAAACGCGGGGCAGGAGCTATGCGAAAAACACGGCTACATTTTCAACTTGGCTTCATTAGACTCCATTCATTTGTGTAAAGAGTTTGGGTTACTCTTAATTAAATTATCCTGCGCATTACCTTGGGTATCGAGTTATTGGCTGCTTTTCAGTGGCTCGTTAGCGCTATCCAAATCTCTTGCGTTCCTCGCAGTTTAGGGATTAAGAATAAATATCACAGGCTCCAGGGGGCCAGACCGAGGCGCTCCGATACCCAATGATACTGGTGCACCCGTAACGTGTAACGCCATCGGGAGATAACTGGTTTATTCTTGCCTTTATTGAATAAAAATAATATACACTGGGCTTCCAAGTCATAATGTATGTGCCGTATACGTGAAAAGTGGCCGGGGATAAAAGGAGTGCGATTACCAGACCTGAGGGAAGGTCTCTAGATTCCGCCTTCTAAACGTCTCTTCTCTATAACAGCCAAGTCATTGATTTCCACACCAAACCTGGCAAGGAATGGAACGCATATTATTTGAGGGCAAATGGACCTTAAAGGAGAACTATGGTGTCAGGGCTTTACCCCACAGTTCTCCTTAGGGTAACGGGAGGACACAAACTAGCGTCCTCCCGTTACCCTAAGCTCAGTATACTGCGAGGTACAGCTCGCGGTATACTGAGACGCCGCAGCCGAAGCGGATCCCGACATCGATGTCGAGATCCGCCCAGCTGCGTGAGTGACGGCTGGCTCTGCCTATCTAGAGGCAGAACCAGCTGTACCCGCCCCGTCCGTTCCGCCAGTCAGCGCTGGCGGATCTGAGCGGGTAGGGGGGAATCCAGCCCCTCCCCTGTCACAGCAGAGAGCCGTGACAGGACCGGGAGGCGAGCGAACGCCGGTATGTGTTCGCTCACCTCCCGATCTACTGAGCCGACCTGTGACAGTCTCACTGTCACAGGTTGGCTAGAACTATGAGGCGAGTGGAAATCACTCATCTCATAGTTCTCCTTTAAAGGAAACATGTACTGAGAGCAGTATGTCCACTGCTGTGTCCGTACGCCATTGTTAATGGTCATCCATATCTTCTGAGTCCCTGAGCCGGAACAAGCATGGGACAAGTAAAGGCAAAGGGGCGAGGAGTCATTTTGTCGATTCTGATTTTGCAGTGAAATGTCACCATCCCAACTGCATAGGTGAAGGTTGTGTGAAAAGAAAATATAGCTTTGCATGCTAACATAGTCATGTGATCACCATATAAGCACTAACATCAAATCAAATGAAGTACGGAGGCACCACCAACGTAGAAGAGTCCAAAAATGTTTTATTGGTAGAGGTAAAAAAAAAAAAAACATCAAAATGCCTACATGCCTACAGCGGCACTCTGAAGGTATGTGGATGGTCTGAGGTCTAAAGTTTATAAGTTGGGGCTGATCTGAGGTTTGAAGTACGTGCATTGATGCTGATCTAAAGGTCTGAAGCACATACATTGGGGCTGGTCTTAAACACATGCATTGGGGATAATCCAAGGTCTGAAGTACAAACACTGGGGCTGATCTGAGGTCTGAAGTGCATGCACTGGGGCTGATCCAAGGTCTGAAGTACATACACTGGGGCTGATCTGAAGTCTGAAGTGCATGCACTGGGGCGGATCTGAGGTCGGAAGTACATGCACTGGGGCTGATCTGAAGTCTGAAGTGCATGCACTGGGGCTGATCTGAGGTCTGAAGTGCATGCACTGGGGCTGCTCTGAGGTCTGAAGTGCATGCACTGGGGCTGATCTGAGGTCTGAAGTGCATGCACTGGGGCTGATCTGAGGTCTGAAGTGCATGCACTGGGGCTGATCTGAGGTCTGAAGTGCATGCATTGGGGCTGATCTGAGGTCTGAAGTGCATGCACTGGGGCTGAACATGTTTTTTGTATGCTCCAGTAAATACATTTTTGCACTCATCGCTCTATTACTACTGGCCAGTTAAACTCATTGTTATACTATATATAAATAAAAAGACAAAGACTACAACAAGCATGTTCACTGGCACACCGGTTGTCTTGCAAACATGACATTTAGTGAAGAACGGTTGCTGACCCCTCTAAATGGGAATCCGCAGAACCTTTGATTGATTTGCATTTCATACACACTTCAAAACAACCAAAGAGCAGTAAAACAAGCTTTGTTGTTGTTGTTGCTCTGGGTGCCTAGAGAACCCAAACCTACTAAATTGTATTTATAATTAGCACCAAACACTTGAAGGTTCTTCTGAGAGATAAAGGAGGACCCCACTCTGCACACGAGCATTGCAGCTTCTACTTAAACCTCTGCACTTCAAAACCGTTTCTCCCACACGGGGGAAGACTTTGCGTACAGAGAACTGTGGTCAGCTGATAAGGCCGTTTGCCATCTTGCCTTCTGGGTGGGCCCAATTCCTCCGCTATCTGCTACAATCTTACATTCACGGGAAGCAGATGGATAATCCCCATTCGGGAGTTTGGCAAACCAATAGCAGCTGAGTGTTAATCACAGCTAGATCCCTCGAATCCTCATAATCGCAGGCAGCTGCTTTTTTAATACTTGCAGATAAAATGGAGCAGAGATGGCTAAACCACATTCACACATGTGTATCACTCTCACCTTTATCTGGATTCCCGAGCAGAGGAACCATTGCCTTGTACCTGCTTGCATCTAGTTCCTATGATATAGCTGGGGACTCTCCATATAACATTAAAGGAGAACTATGAGGTGAGTGGAAATCACTCAGCCTCATAATCTGAGCCGACGTGTGACAATGAAACTGACTGTCACACGTCGGCTCAATAGATCGGGAAGTGAAAGAACACATACCGGCGCTCGCTCACTTCTCGATCATCTCCCTGCAGAGAGCCGTGACTGTCACTCACGGCTCCCTGCAAGGATTCCCCCTATCCGAGCCTCCAGCGCTGACTGGCGGAACGGAGGGGGAGGGGGCGGGCACAGCTGGCTCTGCCTCTAGATAGGCAGAGCCAGCTGTCAATCACGCAGCTGGGTGGATCTCGACAGTAATGTCGGGATCCGTCCCGGCTGCGGCGGTCTCAGTATACCGCGAGCTGTAGCTGGCGATATACTGAGCTTAGGGTCACGGGAGTATGCTAGTTTATGTCCTCCCGTTACCCTAAGGAGAACTATGGGGAAAAACACTTACCTCATAGTTCTCCTTTAAACATTGCCTTGTGGTTCTTCACATCATGAGGCCACCTTCCTTGACTGTACAGATAAGGGAAGTTTATTAGCAGTGCTCCTCAGAACCATACTTAACTTTGATAGCTATGTATGATCACGGATGGCATGTTATGGGGCTCGCCCAGGTTCTACTCCCAAAAGGGGCTACTTGCTGCAGGGTAGATCCTCTCCTCAACATCAAAGTGAACCTGTCAGGGTAAAAAGTATTTTTTAAACTTCCATTTGTTTCAATACAACAGCAAGAGGTGCCTGCACGTAGCTTTGTCCTAGATCAAAGGTAGGCAACCTTGGCTCTCCAGCTCTGCTGAAACTACAAATCCCATAAGGCATTGCAAGCCACAGGCATGACTCCCAGAGGCAGACGCATGATGGGATTTATAATTTCAGCACAGCTGGAGAGCCAAGGTTGCCTACCCCTGTCCTAGATGAAGCCCTTGCCAGTGCACACACACAGTAAATTCCAAACATATACTGCTAGGGTCTTGACCTATATCTTGGGGTTCCCCCGTAGCTGCCCAGCACTGATGAATCAAGGTGATGTTTTTTCCATAGACTAGAGCAGAGAGGAGCACAAGAACAGACTAGAATACTACAGGGATACATGGTCATACCTTCCACACTTTCTGAGGTGAGAAAGAGGGACAACTTACAGTACAAAGTATGTAGCCAAAGGCAATAAATGGATAAACCCACAAGAACTTTTTTTAACCACAACTTTTTCCTTCACACTAGCTTTTTAAACTAATAAATTCAATAATTTAGAGGTTGGAGGGAAGGTTTAGTGTAGAGGTCTTTATATTGAACCAAAAAAAGAAGGACACGTGCTGGGAGAAAATGGACAGAGGGATTTGGTTCCAAAAAGAGGGACTGTTCTAGTTGGCAGCAATGTATGAGTGTGTGTACATCCAGGGGCGTATTTACCGCAAGGCAAACTAGGTGTTTGCCTAGGGCGGCACCCTCCGTTGGGGCGGCTGCTCCGCTGGTGCCGTGGTACGCAAACGCCTAGCGCCGCGGTTCAGAGATAATCAATTGGACACCGCCGCACTCTCACTGTCGGTAAGAGTTTTTTTTAAGTCCGTCTTGCGGGGAGTGGCGGAGTACGATCGATATGTCAGTCCGGGGGGTGGGGGGGGGGGGTTGCTGCTGAGCTGAGGAGGTCCGAGGAACGTCAGCCCGGGGGAAGAACCTTGGAAGAACCTGGAACCCACGCCTGAGCTGCACACAAGGTCTTAACGTCAAGTTGACCTACCCAAGCATTTAGCAGTCCAAGGCTGGCTAATAAGGCATTGGTGACTGCTGGGAGAGAGTAGAAGGCCTTAATACTGACTTGGACAAGTTGAAGGCCATTATGCAGCCTGGTCCCAGGATCGAGGGCCTACTCCAGACACACAGAGAAATCAAAGTGTATCTCTTGGAAAAAACGTTTTTACCTTTGGATAGAGTAGGGAAGGGTTAGCCTCTATGTCAAGTTTGTATTGCTGTCTGTATCCCTATTGGGGATATTCTCTATTTGTGCTGATAACCATTGTCATTGAGAATGAGAGTAAGGGGAAATCCCCCGGAACAAGGGGTAAGAGGAACTCTTCCAATGGGGACACCTGTTCCAGGGACAACTTGTGTAAGAGGAGAAATTCTCTCTTCGGGAGATTTCCTTTAACTTCCTGTTTCAGCTCTGGAACAGGAATTGAAGGATAACATCCACAGGACACAGACAGTAAAGAAGGACCCAATTGCCATAATCATCAACACCATCTAGGGGAGCTAGTGCTATGCGCAAACAATAGCCACCCCGAACCTTTAAAAATGAAGCCCCTTGTATCATAAGATGACTCCCTTACCAAACTGTTTTTCTCTACTGGCTGCTCCCCAGTAAATATTTGTTGTTTAACCTTCTCTTTGAGTTAAGGAATACTTTGCACCTATGAGGTCATCTCAGGGGTTGTCAAGGTCTTTACCCCATTGGAGCTGGGGGGCAAGAGCGGGCTTTATTAGATACCAGTCCTGTGCTGATTGGCAGGGAGGGTTTTCAACTGGTCCTCAATGTATGCCAGGACACCATTACACAGGGTGACAACGCTGCTGTGAATTCTCTGCAGGTCATTTGGCATTACAACCCTGTAAGAGGACCTTGGATGGCACTGGCAAGATCAGCAGGTATTCATTTGTATTAACTTAAGATTACTTCAGTGCTATAAAAAAATTGAGGGGAACAGACGAAATCTGGAGCAGCTGTGCATGGCAACCAATCAGCTTGAAGCTTTCATTTTCAAAGCTTAACTGAACAAGTTGAAGAGAGAAGCTGATTGGTTGCCATATGCAATTGCTTCAGATTCTGTCTGCTTCAGTTTTAGTAAATCCCCACTCGTTCTTTTTCAACACTGTTGTCCTTTATTTTGTTACATTTTGGTGTATTCACACTTTTAGGTTTATTGCTTCTTTAAAAATGTAAACCCCGGCCTGAAACTTGCTGGAGAACTTTGCTGTAACCCTACAGCAGTGAGAAAAGCCACTGCGGATTTACAGAGTTAATTTTGCTTTTGCCGGTAATCCTTCGCCTTTGGCAAGTTGTCTGTATTGATGTTTCGCATTGTTTCATAAAGTCTGCAACTCGGCAGCAGGATCTGATAAGAAACAATAAAAATGAGACCGTCTCGCGTCTTGCGGCACGATGTAGATGGCCAGATGTGTGACAACTTTCTATTCTCAAACAAGTCTTTGCATACTGAGGCCCGCTATGATCTTTATAGACTCTTTACAATGTAGCGAGCACATTGTATACATTTTGTATTCTCTTCTTTGTAATGGGTAGCTGTGCTGTGCTGTGCAGTGTACAGTGGTGGTGGGACGACTGGCTCTGACTATCTTTTAAAAAAAGCCACCGCTGACCCTCCTGTTAAACAGCTCCTGCAACTCCAGCACATTAGATGCATTAACACTTTGTGGCAATCCTGCAGACCTCACAGGCAAGAGAGCTGGTAGCGCACAGCCTCTATATAAAGCAGTATCCCAGATAGCAAGGATAACTTGCCACACACTTGTGTCAGGGTTACATTGTAATTCTTGCACACATTCCTGGCAGGTTGTAGACTTGCAGAACACTCGCAGCGCAGGTTCTAGGCGACACTTTTTGAATTTGTAGCAAATTTGCTTGGCAAGTCTACAGCAAGAGTCCTGCAGGTCCTAGCAAGAGCTCTGCAAGCTCGCTGGTCTGGATACTTGCTGGAGACTTGCAATGCAGACTTACTGTAATTGTGCAACAAAATTGTGAAGCTCGGCAAGTCTGCAATAGTTTAGCAAGTCATTATCAAACTTGCAGCACAATTGCTTGCTATCTGGGATGCTGGGTCAAAGGGGGTTCTTGGCTCCAGTGGGCCGAGTGACAGCTACCCAGTATTTTTGAATACTTGTATAATGTTGCTTGATAACTCTTCCTGTGTCATGGTTTTGCTCGAAATGCATAAGTTATTGGAACTTATAAGATCCATTTGCTTTTCCATATTAATTGAAGAGCCAGAAAAGCATCTAGGTAGGTGCTGCCCTTCCCCAGAGGTGTGCCCTACAGGAATGCAAAGAGACATAGAAAATGTCTAAGCAGGTGCCACCATCCCCCCTTCCCCATAGGTGTGCCCTACAGGAATGCAAAGAGACATAGAAAATGTCTAAGCAGGTGCCACCTCTGCCCCCAGAAGTGTGCCCCCACAGGAATTCAGGAACAAGCGGTATGGTTCCCTCTGTTGCACAGCAGCTTCTCCTGCAACAGAGAATGCGCTGAACATGCATGGGCTTTGAACAAGCGCTTGTTGATTCGGTGCTGGAGGCATGCTTTCAACATACAATGCTTACTGCCATCTAGGTAGGATGTGGAAGGCGGTGGGGGTGGCGGGCTCACCTAGGAGTTTGTCTGCCAGGTTTAGGAGATGCCCCACTACAGCAGGGTAGTCAACCTCAGCACTCCAGCTGTGAAACTACAAATCCCATGAGGCATTGCGAGATTCTGACAGCCACAGGCATGACTCCCAGAGACAGAGGCATGATGTGATTTGTAATTTCATCGCAGCTGGAGTGCTGAGGTTGCCTATACCTGCCCTACAGGTATACCAGCTTCCTTTAAAAAATAAAAAAATTGTACAGTGTTTTATTTCGTACTCGGGACCATGGAATGCATGGGCACCATTATTTTGGCAAAGATGAACTAACCTTTTAATAATAAAAAGGGGCAAAATGTTCAGAAATTATATTTCTTATGAAACAAAAATGGAGAAATATAATTGGCAGCTGAATAAGCCCCTAAAAGCGAAGCCACCAAAATAGCCCCCAGTATCCAGTCCATAAGTCGGGGGGATGGAGGTTTCTAACAGAAGTCCTGGAAGTAGGTTCCTCAACATGATCAGATCCAGTCCCGGGTAAGACAAAGTGTATCACAAATCTGACAATCACAATTATGACGGACGACTGCTGTATTCTTCCGCAGGGATAAAGACCCAGTTTTTGTTTTATTTTTTTATTTACTGCTCATCTCTGCCTGCCTTTTGTTTGTTTCCCATAAAGCGTCCCGGGGTGGACACAAGGAATTCAGAGTGTGCAATGAGGCTTAAACGTTGGATAGAAGCTCGGCAAGTTGGACCTGACAAGGCATTGTTGCGGCTTTGTCTTGGCGGGTGGAGGGAGAGGCGGGCTGTTTGTGTGGGTAGGGGGTGGACGCAGAGGCGCTGTGGGGGCACACACTGAATGGTGCCGTGCTTAGGATAGACTCATTTTGTTTGAGTCATCTCCGACATGGGAACTATAGTCCTCTGGCAGCTTTTTTTTAGATATCTATGTTAATGTGAATCACTTAAAGTGAATGTATAGTTTTTCGTTCTTTATTTGTTATGCTGAAAACTAGAAAAAATACCAAAAAAGCTCTATTCTACCTTTTACCATCTCCCTAGCCGCTGACCTCCCCTTTCCTAAAACCAATTTTTGAAAGCATACCCCATATACCCTTCCTTTAAAATGTATGTAAAGCCAAAATGTCATTGTCCTGGTGCCAACATGGCAGCATACTAGACATGTGCGATTCGTTTCGTTACGAATCGAAATTCGTACGAATTTTCCTGAAATTCGGAAGCATCTGAAATCCGAATTGCAGTTTCCGAATTATATCCGAAATACGAAATTCCGTTAACGAATTTCGGATCCGAATTTCTTTGAAACAGGAACTAATATTACCCCTGTAAATGAGGTTGAACAACATGACAAGATTTTTTTTTGAATCCGAAATACGGATCCGCTGCTGCTGAGAGTCGCATTACAATACACAGGCAGGAAATACGAAATTCCGATGATGGAATTTCGTTCCGTTACGAACATTCGTTATATTGAAGGTAAAAAGCAAAGTACATTTATATTGGAGTTGATGGTACTTTTTTTTTATCCGAAATACGAAATTCGGATCCGGAATCCGTTAACGGAATTTCGTATTTCGGATAAAAAAAACTACTACCACATCGACTCCAATATTAACAAAGGTATTTTTGCTTTTTAACTTCATCATAACCAATGTTCGTACAGTTACGAAAACGTGCCGAAACTAACGAAAATTCGTATTTCGTACGAATCCGAATTGAGTTTTGGACATGAATTACGAAAATACGAAATAACGGATATTCCGGAACGAAACTAATTTTTTGACGGCGCACAAGTCTAATGCATACACATGGTTGCAGCCCCATCTACTTCCACCCACAGGGCCAGTGCATTGCTATGAAGTGCAGTCCATTCCCTGTAGGATTGAACTGGGTGGGTGCAATATGCTGTCACGGATTAGCGCCAGGAAAGGACAATTACGGGTAAGTATGACAGAATTTTCCTTTTTTAAAAGTTTTTAACAGAATAGGAAGAGACTAAAACCGCTATCTGGTTATTTTTTTGCTGTCTGTGGCCAGCTGGGGAGATTTCCCTTCACTTCCTGTCCTGCACACAACAAGAAATAAGAGAGGAAGTCCCATCATAGTAATCTGTCACAGACTGTGCTGATTGAGCTTCTTCTCTGGTGAGAGAGGCTGGAGACTGACAGTGCTGAACCCAGAAGTGCTCAGGGGTAAGCGCTTCCAGGTTCAAACTTCACAGGGAAGATCAGCAAACATTGATTCATCTCTCACTGCTCTCCATCCTGACACCCGCCATGGAGGTCCCAGGCACCCAGGAGGGACAAGTAAGCTGAAGACATATGGAGGGGGGGTGTAGGGGCCAGGTGGAGGGACAGCACCTTCATGCACATCTGGATGTGATCAGGCGGCTGTAAAGCATTTAGGAATTAAAATGTAAGGAGACTCACTGCTGCTATGGAAGATAAGAGGTTTCTTTGTTGGGTTAAATCCGGATGTCTTCTGTTTGGTCACATGACTTCAGGGGTCATTCCAGTTCACCATCGGCGGAAGGAGCTCCTTACTACTGCACAAAACCATGCTCTTAGGCGATGTCCTCTTGATACCCACCACTCTGCAAGCCAACATAGGTCACCTTTCAGTTAAAGGATGCTCTGCCTTCTTTCACCCATTTCCTGTGGGCCCAAGGTGTCATGGACAAGCCCCCTTGGGATGCATCATTATGTTACTCGGGGGGGGGGCTCACAGCGCTGGTGTCATAGCTCTCTCAATCATCAAGAAGAAGAAAGCCCAACGCTGAAGAAGAGGCAGATGACCCTGTGTGTCACATGATCAGCTAGAAGCCAGCTGAAATAAAAGTAAGAATACAAAATTTCTATGTTGGTCCTCTGGACAAAGTGGAGGGCTTTATGTACACAAAGGGAAGTCTTATTATCATTGTCATGTTGTCATGTTGGGGATCTTTCCCTTCAGGAAGCGAACCGAGTTCCCTCCAAGCTGGGGGTAAGTCACCTCTAAGACAGTTGTCAATGGGACACAGAGCTGTCCCTGGAGCTCTTAGCATCCTGTAACGCTCTGTCTGGCGTCCTGCCCCGGCTCACCGATGTCACTCTGGCTTGCATCCAGCCGAGCACCTGGCAGCCAATGATATCAGTGAGCTGGATGGACAGACAGAGCCACTGAGCTCAAGTGTTCCCCCCCCCTCGGCCAA
>NW_017306662.1:742780-747571 GCF_000935625.1 Nanorana parkeri
TGGATTTGTATTCATTAAAAGATTTCTCCCCGCTATGTGTTCTGGTCACAATGGTAACATTTTGGGTTTCCCATCACTTTCTCTCCAGATGATATTGGCCACCAGGGCAAATATAGAGGGTGAATGTCCCCAGCGGTGGGAGGGGGGGGATCAGACAGCTATCAAAATCTGACACTCCATCCAAACCTTTAAATATACTTTAAGGCAGCCCTGAAGGGAGATTCTTTTCCAGGGACACAAAGTGGTCAAACTGAGCGTGTGATGAAGTCATTTTTTTAGGTATCCATCACATACTTTGATCAATACAATACATATACCTATAGATGATTTCTCATTGACTAAACCGTCCTTAAACTTAAAAGACACAAATTTAATTTATTTTGTTTTATACTTTTTTTTTTTCTGTATTTCCTAAATTGTTGTCAGGCTCTGGTGTTGTCCGATGCCAAGTTTGCTTACAGAGGGCAGCATCAGGACCGTGGGAAAGCCACAGCACCCAGGGGACAATTTTATGTTCAGCTGGCCTTGTTAATGGGCAGCCAATGAACAAGGAGGTGGGGGAAAAAAACTCCCAATAAACAGGGTGATGTCTGAATGTTCAAAGACAAGTAAGAAAAGCAAGGGGGGGGGGGGCGAGTATCAACTCAACTGTATTAATCCATTAACCATGCTGGACCGAGAGGTGCAAGATGGACGTCCCCATGACTATTTCATATAATAATAACATTGCCGTTCTCTAATTCTTTGAATTTATTGCGTTTTACAGAATAAAGAATAAGAAAGCATTCAAATGTAACACTGACTTTGTCCATGCAAGAAGCCGTGGCTATAAAAACAATGCGGTATACCCCAAGATAGAGCGAGCAATAGCAGTAACATTGGCATACCCCAAGATAGAGCGAGCAATAGCAGTAACATTGGCATACCCCAAGATAGAGCGAGCAATAGCAGTAACATTGGCATACCCCAAGATAGAGCGAGCAATAGCAGTAACATTGGCATACCCCAAGATAGAGCGAGCAATAGCAGTAGTAACATTGGCATACCCCAAGATAGAGCGAGCAATAGCAGTAACTAGGGATGATCATGCACCGATACCGGTATTTTGGTACTGAGTAGCGATTATTTTGTTTTCCGGTACTCGCCGATACCAATTACCGAGTACCTGAAGTCCCATTCAGGAAACCAGGTGGCGTGTAATGACTCGCCACTTGGCATTCTGATTAGCTGGGAAGCCGGGCAGCGTGTAATGACTCGCCACCTGGCTTCCCGATTAACAAGAATGTCTGTCCCCTCTCACCTCGGCATGTCCATCCAGGAGCGGCCTTCCTCCGGTACCCAGCCAGAGCCATCTTGCTGGCCAATCATGGAAGCCGGGCGCCGTGTAATGACGATGTCTGTGATGGGCCGGGAGGCCGGCTCCATGCTCCCTCGTCATGAGATGATGAGGGAGCATGAAGCCGGCTCCCCGGCCAATCACAATGCCGGGCGCTGCGTCATTACACAGCGCACGGCTTCCTAATTGGCCAGCTTCCCGACCAATCAAGAAGCCGGGCAGCGTGTCATTACACGCTGCCCGGCTTCCTGATTGGCCCGGGAAGTCGGCTCCATGCTCTCTCATCACAAGTGACAAGAGAGCATGGAGCCGCTTTCCGGCCAATCAGAAAACCGGGCAGCGTGTTATGACGCGCTGCCCGGCTTACTGATACAGGAGGTATAGGGCTAGGCATCGGAGCATTTGGGCGAGTACGAGTACTCGCCCAAATACTCGGTATCGGCACCGGTATCGATACTAGTATCGGTATCGGTGCATCCCTAGTAGTAACATTCTTATATGGGTAAATATATACATTTGTATATAATGAATGAAATGACAGGAAATGTTGAAGGGAAGCTATAGTGTTTTTATATGTTTGTACATGTGAATGATATCATAACACATTATTACACAGAAAGGATGTAATTATGGAATCACAATACCCACCAACCTGCAGACGATCCCTGAAAACTCATCTCTCCGGGGAGGCCGATCCCTCCTCCACCTAACAATCGGACTTTTACTTTCTCCATCAGTTAATCCCCATATAGTTATTACCTTTAATATCACTTGTCCTTCCTTTGAGATTGTAAGCGCTCACAAGCAGGGTCCTCCTAACTCCCCTGCACTGTGCTAACTAGTGTAAATCCCAAATAATAACGATAATAATAAGAATACATTGTTTCATACCGGGCCTTTAAATATGACATCACAATAAATGATCTCATATAGTGGATAAAACAATGGCATCAAAATACATTTTCATATAATGATATGATGATACATTAAAGGAGTTGTTATGTCCCAGCATCTCCTCCCCTCTTATGACATCAGCATTGTAATAGTAATACATACCGGAGATGTCTCTGATAATACAATCAAAGCTTACTAGAAAAAATCCCTTTTATGTAGGGAGCGCCGCCTTCCGTCTGCCCATCACTTCCAACAACTTCCTGGATTCCCAGTGTGCTTTGTGTCTCTTTTCCCGCTGCTTGATGTGATGTAATCTCCATTTCTCAAGACTACATCTCCCATCAGGCATTGCTTCCAGCAAGCAATGATAAGGCTACATTGTTCAAGACTATATATCCCAGCATGCATTGCTTCCAGCAAGGCCGCGATACTGTTATGCTGTGGGAAGTTCAGGCTCTGAGTTGTAGTTCAGACAGCAGGCTTAGTTGAAGTGGTGTCCCAAGGAAGTTCCTATTCACATGGCTGAGTGAATTTGTAAAGTCCATGTTATTGGTACCTTCAATAAATACGTTTACAATCTTCTAGATCAAAATAGTTATTACAAGTGGGCATAAAACTTATGGACATTCACTAAGGAAATTCATATTGATTTTCGATCATAAATACCCTGCTAATACTTCCAATGGACAATAAGAAGCTTCGGCGGCTCCAGGCTGGAGGAAGAAGCAGATAGCATGTCCCGGAAGCAGGCTGCGGAGCTGCAAGTATGAGCAGCAGCGTGTGGGCATGGAAAAGAACCCTGCAAAGCCCATCATAGATTCTGGACAGCCCACCTGAGAGACTCTGTGCAGGGTCTATGGTGAAGTCTGCGGGGTCTATGGTGGGGGTCTGCAGGGACTCATCCTGAGACCCCCGCAGAGATCCTTTACAGCTCACCTGAGAGCCCGGCTTCCCTGCAACGGTAGTGCAACCTGTCAGAAGCTGTATCCAGTGACTGGCGGGTTACACGAAATGTCTTGAACAGAAATTAACTATATACCCTCATATCATTACAAACAGGGAATGTAACAATGATATTATAATATATTACTGCATACAGGGCATGTAAGTATGACGTCATCATCATCAATCATCATCATCATCATCATAGAACCTTATTTCATAAAGATATCAGGATCGTTTCTTACATACAGACAATATAACAGTCGCTTTTCTGATGTTCTTGTTCCAGGTCCAGGAGGGGATCATGATAATGAACTTGCTGTTCTTTAGATCATCTCCACTAGAAGCTTCACATAGTTTTCCCATGAAATTGACATCCCGCTGCTGGTAGGGTGAACCCATACTTCTGATGGAGGGTAGAGGCCCGCTGGCTTGTAGGCTAATTGGATGGTCGTCACTATCCTGGAGGAAAGGATTCCAGGTGGAGCAGATCTCTCTTTTCACCATAAGGGTAAGAGACGCACAGCTAGTCCAAAAATAGTGATTGCTGAGAACACTAGTTCGGGGCTATTGTGGTGTACTACCCCATAGACACCCAATTATCACCCAATTCGGCCATTGTCACCTAAGCTCTGTGGGCACCACTAATGGTCAATGTACAAAGGTTAGAAGTGAGGGCTCCTAATAATGGGGTACTTTACAGTGGTTGAAGATGGATAGCATAGGGATCATGCACAGTGATGTTGACCATACACAAGTCAATTTTCATGCAAGTGCAGCTTCTTCCAACCACCCTTCCTCTGCAGGAATGACTGCAGGGATTAAAGCCACCGACTACCAACCATTGTCACCTTGACAGAGAAGTAAGAGGTGGCCCAAAATGTTACAGATGTCACTGAAACACGAGTCAGAGGATTTTCTTCTAATCTGGAGACAACTCTCAAAGGTGGAGATTCTCTTAACTTTCCACACGCTTCCTGTTGTGTCTCTGGGACAGGAACTTAAAGGAAACCACCCAATGTGAGCGCAGACTGAGGTTCTAATTCTTCTCCACCACATTGGGACATACAGACAGAAAGCTTAGCTGGGGTTTCATTTTTCAGGTTTCTTATGGCACCCATCCCTCCCCACCCCCTAGATTGAATAGCCCCCCATAACCAACCCCACCCCCATGGTATGTTTCATTAAGAAAAAAAGCAACAAACATACTTCTTCTTTCGGCAGTCTTCTAGCAAGTCCATAGACATCACTGAAACTTCCTCTTCTTTCTCTAGTGGTGGTGGTGGGTGGGAACCCTACTACTCACATAATTATGTGCTGCTCAGTCCAGGAGTACTTTGAGCCCAGCCCGCGTGATGATGCGCCCCCTAGGGGACATGTAAAGAACAGGCTGGGCTCATAGGAAATGGGCAGAATGTCAAAGGGAGGGTGGTTCTTCCTTTAAGAGGACCACTGGCCCCGGACTAATGAGGAAGTCTGGGGTGGGGTATGGAGAGGGTAAAGGTAAGTTGTGGAAAATATATATTTTTTAACTTAAGGTAAAGGGGGAAGGAATAAAGAAAAACAAAATTCCCTGGAGTTCCACTTTAACTGTGTATTTAGCTGTTCAGCTGTAGTTG
>NW_017306662.1:747595-751993 GCF_000935625.1 Nanorana parkeri
TATAAAAGCGGAACTCTGGGCAGATATGAAAATATACACATTGTTGCAGTTTTGTATCCATTTAGAAATCATTTATATAAAATATCTTTTTTTAATGCAGCTGGTGTAAGTACCGGAACTTTTTTTTTGCATTCCGTTTACAGATGCATTCAGACTGGAAGAGGAAGGAACAAGACTAGGAGCCAATAAGGTGTGCTGCACGCACATGTGTAGACAGTGAATCTGCTGAGTGGAGGAGAGAGTACAGTGAGCAGAGGGATGACCTCAGTCTGATGCTTCTCCTTTATTGTCCAATCAGCAGGGAAGATGACACCACTGTACTACCTAAAGCCTAACTCCAGGCAAAAAAAAAACCATTCTGCTTCTGCCAACCCAATAAAAGTTCTGTTTTAGTCCAAACCCAATAACTCAATGTAACCCCAATGCATAAAAACAATACAATGAACATCCAGGGAACTGAACTCTAGAATCTGTGCACCCGTATTGCCTGTGGTCTCCCTTCAGCTGATCGTTTCCCCATTCCAGGCTTACCCTATCCTAACCTTATTCTGCAGTGTGTCTCTGTATGGAGACAGCCATCTTGGTAGAGGCGGGGCTTTGCTTCCTCATGCCAGAGCCTCCATCTAGGAGAATATTGAGTCGCACGTTAGTGACATCACCAAACCTCACTCCTGATCTGGGAGGACCAGCAGTAAGAGGCAGTCATGAGGCTGAGGTCGCACACTGCAGATATACATCTACATGGCTGCTGGGATAGGAGTGCCTGTGTACACTCACATACCAAGAAGGGCACTGCTGGGTTTTTTGGAGGAATATCAAACAAAAGGTATATTTTTTTAGTGTAATTCCTAATAACAATTAATATTTCTCGATGCTCTTTATAACATAACACATTGTCCCTCTATGAGCTCAGATGCACTTTAAAGGAGAACTATAGGGTCAGGGCTTTTCCCCATAGTTCTCCTCAGGGTAACGGGAGGACACAAACTAGCGTCCTCCCGTCACCCTAAGCTCAGTATATAGGGAGCTACAGCTCGCGTTATACTGAGACGCCGCAGCCGGAGCGGATCCCGACATTGATGTCGAGATCCGCCCATCTGCGTGAGTAACTGCTGGCTCTGCCTATCTAGAGACAGAGCCAGCTGTAACCGCCCCCTCCCACGTCCGATCCGCCAGTCAGCGCTGGCAGATCGGAGCGGGACATTCTGCACCCCTAACATTTTATTTATATGCAGTGCGTGCGTCAAATATAACAACCAGTGTCAGAAAATGCAATGCAGTACTGAAGCTAAGCGCCTTATGGCAGCGCAAAACAAATTCCCTCTGTTCCCTGTATTCATAATGTTTTTAGCAAAGAATTAACCACAAAAATGGTATAAAAATGACAGAAAACAGAAATGAACGGCGGGCAGCACAGTGGCTCAGCGGTTAGCACTTCTGCTTTGTAGCACTCAACCCAATTGCTGGCCAGAATTGGCTCCTTAAATTGGCCCTTGTATGTCTGTGAGATAGGGACCTTAGATTGAAAGCTCCTTGAGGGCAGGGTCTGATGTGAATATACAGTATGGAAAGTGCTGTGTAAATTCTACAAATGCCTGTAAAGCTGGCCATGCACCTTACAACCATCGCGCGACTTTCATTGTGGGATGGTTGTAAGGTCATTAAAATTTCGTACGACCCGCCCATCTTGGACAGGCAGATTGTACTTGCGATCATTGCAAGCTCGCCCCACTGAGGGGAGGGCCTGCCGATGACTGCAATGCTGAGCGGGCAGTGTGCGCTTGCGCACAGCGGCCCGTGTGGCTTTGGTCTTCCGAGCACGCTACCAACCCGCCGAAAATCATACGTTTTTTTTCAGCGTGCTAGGAAGACGAAAGTCGTGCGACCGTACAGTAGATGCGGTCGCACGCTGCCCATACACCTGACGATTATCGTACAATCGCGGGATCACCGGCGATTATCGTACGTTAATCGGCAGGTGTATGGGCACCTCAAGACACATTATGTGGCTGCCTGTTTGGGGGTCAGCAGCACTGAGATTCATTAATTCATTTGAAAAAAATGAGGAAAAACAAGGATTTTATTTAACAACCAGCAATTGTTCACCATACACGGTGCTTTCGTAAACCAAATCTCATTCACTCGGGGTTTACATCTACTTTAAGATCCCAAGCTATCTTCTTGGTGTCCTAGTATAATGGCGCGAGTGTCAATAACTCCATTGAGGTCCCGGAAATAAAGAAATACTAACGTTCCCTAATCGACCCAGATCCAAAAAAACACACAAAAAAGTACGCTAAAACAATATCCGCCATTTAACATCGACCCGAAGGGTTGAAACTTTTGATAAGCCTGCAGACGGATGAATAAAAGCAGATGCAAACGCATTGTTCCGAATTGTATAGCCCCGACCTTGTTTTGGAACTCATTGAATGATTGGAGACTCAAAAGGGGTCAATGTGCCTTTAATACAAATAAAATAATATATATAGATATATTCCCTTTGGCCCTTCTCGGGGAGACTTCCTGAAAGCCGCAGGTGGCGGGATCCGATGGCGGCCATTGTTTGCGGGGATAAAGACGTGCGGGGGAGACACAATTTGTGCGCTCGGCAACACTGGGCACAAAAATGGGCTTTATAGGACAATAAATTACCCGTCCTGTCCTGTGCTGGAGCTTGGTGAATTGATACATCCGGTTGCCCAGACACTGCCTATTATTTGGAGTTTCTCATTGAACTTGGGGTGAAATGAATTAACCTGGCCTTTATGAGCCATCGGGCCCGGCCCAGCCACCGGCTACAGAAAGGCTGCAGGTGTGGGCCGCGTACAATCGCCCACTGTGATCCTCAGCCTGTCTGAAGGACGGTCACTGGCCCTTCATGGGGGGTGAGGGGATCCTGGGACAAGCGTGTATGATATCAGTGATGTAGAGGGGGCCCATTCACACGCAGCACACAAATGTAAAATGCAGGTGTTATCACAGGAGGATTCACCGCATCTCTCACAGGAGGATTCACCGCATCTCTCACAGGAGGATTCACCGCATCTCTCACAGGAGGATTCACCGCATCTCTCACAGGAGGATTCACCGCATCCCTCATCCTGGTTCACACTCTGTGCTCTGGCTGGTTCCATCAATATTTATTAAATGTAAAATAAAATATCAAAACATAGAATGTATCCTAACACCAGAAGATTTCATGTTTACCATTTGATACATTATTACAACATATAAATTTACTGAGATACTATCTTAGAATATCTATCATCCACTTTGATTCTTCTCTCCCTCTCTCTCTCCCTCTCTTCTCTCCTCTCCTCTCTTCTCTCCTCTCTCTTCCCCCCTCTCTCTCTCTCGCTCTCTCTCTCCCCTCCGCTCTATCTCTCTCTCTCTCTCTCTCTCTCTCTCTCTCTCTCTCTCTCTCTCTCTCTCTCTCTCTCTCTCTCTCTCTCTCTCTCTCTCTCTCTCTCTCTCTCTCTCTCTCTCTCTCTCTCTCTCTCTCTCTCTCTCTCTCTCTCTCTCTCTCTCTCTCTCTCTCTCTCTCTCTCTCTCTCTCTCTCTCTCTCTCTCTCTCTCTCTCTCTCTCTCTCTCTCTCTCTCTCTCTCTCTCTCTCTCTCTCTCTCTCTCTCTCTCTCTCTCTCTCTCTCTCTCTCTCTCTCTCTCTCTCTCTCTCTCTCTCTCTCTCTCTCTCTCTCTCTCTCTCTCTCTCTCTCTCTCTCTCTCTCTCTCTCTCTCTCTCTCTCTCTCTCTCTCTCTCTCTCTCTCTCTCTCTCTCTCTCTCTCTCTCTCTCTCTCTCTCTCTCTCTCTCTCTCTCTCTCTCTCTCTCTCTCTCTCTCTCTCTCTCTCTCTCTCTCTCTCTCTCTCTCTCTCTCTCTCTCTCTCTCTCTCTCTCTCTCTCTCTCTCTCTCTCTCTCTCTCTCTCTCTCTCTCTCTCTCTCTCTCTCTCTCTCTCTCTCTCTCTCTCTCTCTCTCTCTCTCTCTCTCTCTCTCTCTCTCTCTCTCTCTCTCTCTCTCTCTCTCTCTCTCTCTCTCTCTCTCTCTCTCTCTCTCTCTCTCTCTCTCTCTCTCTCTCTCTCTCTCTCTCTCTCTCTCTCTCTCTCTCTCTCTCTCTCTCTCTTCTCCTCTCCTCCCCCCTCTCTCTCTCTCTCTCTCTCTCTCTTCTGTCTCCCTTTATATTGTAAAGCATTGTGCAAACTGTTGTTACTATGTGAATACGGAATAATAATAATTACTTATTTATTTTGTCTGTATGTCTATCCCTAGACGTGGAGTCACTCGGAGTGGCCACCGGGACGTCATCGCACACATGCAACGTCATTGGGTGCGTGCGTAATGACGTCACGTGCGCTTACCTGCCGGCAGAGGCGGGGGCGTTCACCCGGCGGGGAAAGGG
>NW_017306662.1:752363-767867 GCF_000935625.1 Nanorana parkeri
GGGGGCGTTCACCCGGCGGGATAAGGTATGCTGCCCGGTCCCCTCCTCTCTCATGGAACTGTTGGGCTCTCGGTTCATGAAATTGTGTTTTCTTTCTTTTTCAGACATTATATATTGGTACCACAGCCCACACAAGCGACAATAACAAAGTATACTAGGGATGCACCAATACCGGGTTTTCGGTATGAGTACCGATACTTATATTTTGGCACTCGCCAATACCGGGTACCGATACCGGTACCTCCGGTAGCATGGAGCCAGCTTCCCGGGCAATCAGGAAGCCGGGCGGCTTCATTACCCTCTCCCTGTGGGAGTCATGCCTGTGACTGCCAGTCTTCCAAAGCCTCATGAGACTTGTAGTTCCACAACAGCCGGAGGGTACAGAGCACCTGACATGACTGTAGCTCCAGGCGAGGATCTGAATACAATGTTCTAGGAGAATTTGGAGCTTGAACTATGCTGGTTGGCATGGGTTCGGGTCGGGATCGTTAGGCCGGCCGGCTCCGTACTGCTCTCTGCACACGTGTGTGACTCTCCTGATTGCACAGTAGAAGAGTTTCAATCACGGGTTAATTGCTTAAATGACGACTTCATTTCCCGGCCGGTCCCCGGGTGTGACGAGCTCCATGAGCTGTGTAATGAAGCCTGATGCAGGGCTGGAAGTAATCCGCGGTATAGAACTCCGGAATGTCCATGTGTCCCGAAATATGATCATAGACTACTGGAGCCCTACAGAGCAACTCCGGGCAATGAGCAAAATCAAACTAGGGTAGGAGGTGGGCAACTCCGGCCCTCCAGCTGTTGTGGGACTACAAGCCCCATGAGGCATTGCAAGACTGACAGTCACAGGCATGACTCCCAGAGGCAGAGACATGTTGGGATTTGTAGTTAAAGCACAGCTGGAGGGCCGGAGTTGCCCCCCCCCCGCCCGAACAAGGGAGGTGCCCATGTTATTTCCTAAACATGTGAAAGCTGAAAATATTGTCCTCATACAAGTCCTGTGTATTGAATCTTGTTGAGCTTCGTGTCACAATACTCAGCAACATTGTTATATTTCAAATAAATCTCCACCTTCTATCATTAAAATTCTATCATTGCGCTCCAGTCAATTAATTTGCTTAGTCTGAGATGATGTCATTAGTCTGCTGCACTAGAAAAGATGGTACATGCATGAATCTATAACCAGCCTTTATAGCAGGGCGCACATTGGGAAGGCTTACCACAATACAAAACACAAAAATTCCCCAGCCTCGGCCTGCCAGCCGGCCTGCAACCAAACAAGTAGCCCTGTCAACAGTATGCGTTAAAATCAGAGCTTTTAGTTGCACAGACTTTTGGCCAAAAATATGTAGAAGCCGCACTGCCGCGCCAAGGCACCTCTGCAAGGTGTGGTCCTAAGCCCTCGTTCACACCTGAACGTTTTGTAGCGCGTTCTACGCTCGACGAACGCTCTACAAAACGCTCAAAAATATAAATCCCATTGTATTCAATGGTCTCGTTCCCACCTCGGCGTATTTCCGCCCGTCCCTAACGCGCTACAAAACGGCCCACGCCTGAAAAGGTCCAGGTACTACTTTGGGCCGTTTTGTTGCGCGTTTCCATTGGGATACAGCCAAGTAGCCTTCGGAAACACGCGACGGTCGCGCAACTTTTTTACCGCGAATCGCGGTTAAAAAAACGCGCGACAGACGCGCATATGCAATACGCCTAGGTGTGAACGAGACCTAACTCTATGTATCCGAGTCTCCAAGTGTGAGCATATTAATGAAGTCGATAAATTACATGCAGGTGTACCTGGAGGTAGCCAACTCCTCCTAATAAGGTGCAGGGACGCACTGGAGGCCCAGCAACCAAAAATGCACGCTGGGACCCCAGTGCGTCCCATTGTGATCCGCATTTCGGGAGCTTTCTAACCCAAATCTTGGGAAAAGACACTCCAGTCTGTGAGATTTTGGCAACTTTGATTACATTGGCTACATTAGTTTTATTGGTTGAATTGATTACATTGGCTACATTGGTAACATTGGCTACATTGGTAACATTAGTTTTATTGGTTGCATTGGTCACATTGGCTACATTGGTAACATTGGCTACATTGGTAACATTGGCTACATTGCATTAGTTCTATTGGTTGCATTGGTTACATTGGCTACATTAGTAACATTAGTTTTATTGGTTGCATTGGTAACATTAGTTTTATTGGTTACATTGGCTACATTGGTAACATTGGTAACATTGGTTGAATGAGGCCGTGTGATCCGCATCTCGGGAGCTGTCTAACCCAAATCTTGGGAAAAGACACTCCAGTCTGTGAGATTTTGGCATCTCTGTATTCCCCGGAATCTTCCTGGAAGGAGTGCGGGATCACCGAGAGTACGGTAAGAATACGCCTCACCTTCTTCTTTATAGGAACATTGTGCGCCTACTAGCAGCAGGTGATTTTTACATCGGGGGAGGGGTCCCAGATATTATAAGCGGACCTTACATTTTACTGTGAGGTCCACATTAAACTCTACACGCCGCTCTCCTGCATTGTAATCTGTTTCTGGCCGGTTTATCTGAACGCTGCCATAGTTCCTATCTGCATACATTGCACTGCGTTAGGGATTAAACGCTTTTATTAGGACCTCAGACGCAGCTCAGCGCTGTGATCTTGGCTCAGGAACAGGTTCTCTTTAACACAGAAGGGTCCAGCGGGTCCCGCACGTTCCTTGTAATAAAAGGCCGCAGCCTCGTCCCTCTCATTATTGCTTGGCTCATTGGAGGCTGCATGCGTTTACGCGCCCTTAATTGCATAGTATTACGGAGAGGTCTTCGAAAATAAACAGAGCTTTGAAAAATAAATAAATAACAATAAGCAAATGTTGGCTGTTTATTGTATTTATTTCTGTCATTGTTTATGTGTTTATGTTCCTCTGCTGCATACAGTTTACAGGACGGTGTAGAAATGATCATTTTAGATCTGGTTTATATGGTGTGACGAGGGCTCCCTCTGGTGGTCAAATGGAAGAACTTCACAAGCAGCAATTTTATATTTATAACGAATCCGGGGGAGGGCAACCTTGGCACTCCAGCCGTGGTGAAACTACAAATGCCACCACGCCTCTGGCCCTAGGAGTCTTACCTGTGGCTGTCAGAGTCTTGCAATGCCTCATGGGACTTGTAGTTCCACAACAGCTGGAGTGCAGAGGTTGCCCACCCCTGATAATCATTTATAGTGTGCTTTATGAGTGAAAAGATTTGGCTCTTGTGATTTCACTGCTAACTTATCGATTTCACCATTAGAATATTGATTCTGAGATGATTGACTTTCAGTTTCACTCATTGATCTGCTAAGGTGACATTTGCTTGAAGAAAAAAAATGATCTGCTGTAGAGGAGTGTTTTTTCGGGGTGTATTTAGAGTATTTAAGGGGTCTATTTATAAACAATTCACAGAACCATCCACCCAGTAATGGTTCTGTGATTTTGGATTGGTAGAAGGTCAGAAAGGGTTCCTTGTAACCCAAGGCCCTGATCTCGGAAACCTTTTTGGCTGAGATGATAGGTATTAGGAAGACTGTCCTAAAGGATAGGTCTGTAAATGAACTAGATTGAGACTAATCAAATCTAGAGCTGGCAGGAAAGTCCAGGACAAATAGTAAATCCCATTTGGGGGATCTTGGTTTTCTCTGAGGTCTAGGCCGCATTGCACCTTTATTAGTGCTTGGGCTTCTGGAACTCATCAGTGTTGAGATCAATTTGGAGGAACAGCCAAGGCTGGATAACCGTTCCCTACCAAGAACCAGACCAGTAGCTGGAGGCGAGATGGACATGGGTAGAGCAGGGGCGTAACTAGAAATCACATTTGTATGGGGCCCTGTGGCTTCTAGTTACGCCCCATGCAGAGCCCACTTGAGATCCCACGCAGCCCACCTGAGGGTGACCCTGCAGAGCCCACCATAGACTCTCTATGGTGGGCTCTGCAGGGTCACCCTCAGGTGGGCTGGTCGCACTCCTTACCTGTCCGCCTCTTCTTCTGCGCAATCGCTGATGGGCCCCGCCTTCTCCTCTGCTGCCGACCACGGGCACCGCCTCCTCCTCCACTGCTGGTAAGAACACCGGGTCCGGCCTTCTCCTCCGCCGCTGCTGGCTCTCATTAACTCCGCAGCGGCTGTGAGAAGAACGCGCTGCTGCACAGATTACTGTCAGTGATCTGAACAGCAGCGCATTCTTCTCACAGCCGCCAGTGAAAGCCACCAGCAGAGGATGCCATAGCGACCCAGGCGGCCCGCACGGCATCTGGCCGGGCCCCCCTGTGCCCCATAGCGGCCGCCTGGGTCACTATGGCGATTGTTACACCACTGGGGCAGAGTATCTAGTGACAGAAGAGCTCATCTGAAAACAAGAGGAACTGGGTCTCCAGTTGGAGTACGAGGCCTTTTTTTTGGGCAATTGGGAATCACTACAACAATTTCTGATGTTTCTAAGAAAGCTAAAAATGCTGTAGACTGGAGGGAAGACAAATGCTTTGTGAAATCTACATTGATCTGAAGGTGCATCCACTGCCAGGGCTTGTATGGAGATGCAAACAGATCCACCTCTGGGATCATGCCCAGAGACAGAATCAACTGGAAGACGTTCAAATGTAGAGACCATTGGTTGTTGTCCAGTTGGGGGTAGGATAGGAAAGTCCGGCTTGGATCTATGAACCCCTGCACAAATGTCGGAGAGGTTCCTCTTTGCCCATTTCATGACCAGCTCTACTTCATTCAGTAAACTCAGGCTATGAACTCTGCCCCCTATAGATGTAGGACGCAGCAGTCATGCTGTCCCCCCGCATGAAGACTAAGGAACCTACTGTCTGGTGATGAAAGGCACAGAGAGAGCAAAAGGAGGCTGTTTGGAGTTTCAGGACATTCGAGGTGATTCCCTAAACAGGTAACTTGGTCTTGTGCCGCCTTTGTTTGGCAGTGTGCTCCCCAGCCTCTGCATCAGCTATGACCCAGCAGGGGGAATGAAGTAGACATGTGCGATTCGTTTCGTTATGAATCAAAATTCGTACAAATTTTCCTGAAATTCGTAAATTCGGAAGCATCCGAAATCCGAATGGCAGTTTCCGAATTATATCCGAAATACGAAATTCCGTTAACGAATTTCGGATCCGAATTTCTTTGAAACGGGAACTAATATTACCCCTGTAAATGAGGTTGAACAACATGACAAGATTTTTTTTTTAATCCGAAATACGGATGCGCTGCTGCTGAGAGTCGCATTACAATACACAGTTACACACACAGGCAGGAAATGACTCCAATATTAACAAAGGTATTTTTGCGTTTTAACTTCATCATAACGAATGTTCGTACAGTTACAAAAATGGGCCGAAACTAACGAAAATCCGTATTTCGGACGAATCCGAATTGAGTTTCCGACACGAATTACGAAATACGAAATAACGGATATTCCGAAACGGAACAAATTTTTTGACGGCGCACAAGTCTAAGAGAATAGTATTTCCATCTTACAATTTTACCTTTAAGATGAACTTTTATACACAAGTCAAGTCTATAATGGGCCTCCAACCTCGCGTCTTCTTCCTGACAATGAAAGATGGATAACACGTGAAACTTCTCTTCTGCTGGGACTGCAATCACTGTCCCTTGTGATATTAGAGTTTTGACGTTGGTTAAGAAAACTCGCCTTCTGTCACTGAGGCAACAAATCTGAGACGTGGAGGACAACTGAACTTGCACTGAAAGTCCAACTCTCTGCAACCGGCACCCACAAAACATGTCAAGACACGTGATCTGAAAAACAATATGGAAGCACCCTGGCCTCCTGGATCGGAGCCTGGAGCTGAGTGGCTCCTTTCCCATTTCTTCCTCATCTCCCAGCCTGGTCTCTATGAGCACACCTCTCCCCCTGGTCTCTATGAGCACACCTCTCTCCCTGGTCTGTATGAGCACACCTCTCTCCCTGGTCTGTATGAGCACACCTCTCTCCCTGGTCTGTATGAGCACACCTCTCTCCCTGGTCTCTATGAGCAAACCTCTCTCCCTGGTCTGTATGAGCACACCTCTCTCCCTGGTCTCTATGAGCACACCTCTCTCCCTGGTCTGTATGAGCACACCTCTCTCCCTGGTCTCTATGAGCACACCTCTCTCAGTGGTCTGTATGAGCACACCTCTCTCCCTGGTCTGTATGAGCACACCTCTCTCCCTGGTCTGTATGAGCACACCTCTCTCCCTGGTCTGTATGAGCACACCTCTCTCCCTGGTCTGTATGAGCACACCTCTCTGGAGCAGAACAGAGTCTGTCTTCTGAGCTGAGGTATTCTTTGTCTCAACAGACATCTGTCTTGTGACTTACTGCCTATAGCCTTGGTCTATGAAGTAGAAGCGACGGCGGGCGCACCCAACCATATGCTGGCATGATCTTAGGAAAACAGAATTTTCTTCTTATCGTGCATGACCACCAATCAGGCTCTAGAACGGTTCCAAGGCTTCCAAAACATGAAGTTATAAGGGTCCATTTATAAACTATCCACAGGGCCTTTCACCATATGAATATCTAACAATGTTCCATCTGTGCGTACACAGCATACGCCAAAACAAATGTTCTTTAGTTGTTTTTTTACAGGGCAATGTCTTTTACATTGTTCATGTAATACCCCATTATGGCCACTAGAAGAGCATTTTAAAGAAATACTAACAGGGTTATTTATTTTATTTATTACAGGTATTTATACAGCGCCAACAATTTACGCAGCGCTTTTACATAGCGTACATTCACATCAGTCCCTACCCTCATGGAGCTTACAATCTAAGGTCCCCATCTCACATACAGGGGCTATTTAGACAGCAGCCAATTAACCTCCAAGCATGTCTTTGGAGTGTGGGAGGAAACCCACACAGACACAGGGAGAACACTGTTTGCAGATAGTGACCATGCCAGAATTTGAACCAGGGACCCCCAGTGCTGCAAGGCAGAAGCACTAACCACTACGCCACTGTGCTACCGAAGGCGGCCAAGTGTATAACTGAGCCGAAAGGAAGTGAGCCGAATGCTGTTCAGCTATTCACTCCGGCTCAGTACGGATGATTTCAGACGTACTTCGGCTGCCTTCTGTTGAACATGTTCGGCTGAGCTGAAGTGCAGAGAGACTGCGACTGATGCAGAGCGTGTTCGGCTGACCGAAGACAGCCCATGTATGGCTGGTTTTAGCCGAAGTACGTCCGAAATCACCCGTACAAGCCTGAAGTGAATAGCCGAACAGCGTTCGGCTCACTTCACTTCGGCTTGGTTATTTACTCGGCCGCCTTCTGCAGCTAAGTGAATAACCTCCTAATTTTCCGTGCTCTAAAGCTCCATCCTGTGGCCATATTTGATATTACACGAAGAACTTTAAAAATGCAATGCTTGGGCAAAAAAAAAGTCACGCACTCTAATGTTTCGTGGGAGCACATTTAGCTTTGATTACGGCGCACAGTGGCATCGTATCGATAACCTTATACAATGTCACAACATGTATTTCTCTGCAGAGTTGTATTAATTTTTCACCGAGATCTCGTAGTGACGATGGGAGAGTCGGAGCACGGCGTAAAGTCTTCTCCAGCACATCCCAAGGATTCTCAATGGGCAGGGCAGCCATCAGAAATTTTGGGGCCCCTAACACGGCTTTAGGCTGGGCTCCCCCCGCGCCGCTGGACGCAGGGCTTAGTGACGTGCTGGACGCAGGGGTTAGTGACGTGCTGGACGCAGGGCTTAGTGACGTGCTGGACGCAGGGCTTAGTGACGTGCTGGACGCAGGGGTTACTGACGTGCTGGACGCAGGGCTTAGTGACGTGCTGGACGCAGGGCTTAGTGACGCGCTGGACACAGGACCCACCTGAGAGTGACCCTGCAGAGCCCACCGTAGATGCTGCACAGCCCATCTGAGACTGTCTATGGTGGGCTCTGAAGGGGTCTCAGGTGGGCTGGATTCTGGTCATCCCGTATATATTCAGGGGGGCAGCTGACATCATTTTTTGGAGACATAATGTTGCTGAACCCTAGACCTGACCAACTGAAGCAACTGCAGATCATAACACTGCGGAATCCACATTTTTGGCCAGGACGTGTATATTGCACTTGTAAAAAAAATAACTGATGTTTATTTCGGCAAATATTCACACAGAGCAAATGTTCACAGTTATCTGCAGGGTGAACGGCCCTGTATATTGATTATACATAGACCCCCTCATTATTATTATTATTATACAGGGTTTATATAGCGCCAACAGTTTGCGCAGCGCTTTACAATACAAGGAAGACATTACAGTCACAATACAATTCAAGCCAAGATGGTAAGGAGGGCCCCGCCGCTGAAGCCTTACAATCTAAGAGGGAGGGGCCAGTGATACATGAGGAGGGAGCTGTGTGGGGATGAATTGTTTGAGAATGTGATGGTTGAGTGGTTAGGTTGAGGTGAGGTGGGATCAGCTTCCCTGAAGAGATGAGTCTTAAGGATTCGCCTAAAGGCAGTCAAGGTGGGAGACAGACGGACAGTTAAAGAGTTCCAGAGGATAGGAGAGACTCTACAGAAGTACTGGAGGCGAGCATGGGAGGAGTTGACTGTATTGAGTCTTGTAGGACTGTATAGAGCATATTGTAGCATCACGCCATTTACAAATCATCATGCTAATAACATGGTAACACATCTAGTTATGCAGCCCACTAGATACATTACCAGCATAACATAACCTTGTAGGCCATCAACTGCTCTGAGTTCTGGCAACATTTGGGAAATTGAGGAAAGTAGAGTGTAAGGCTGGACTCTGTTACTAAACCTAAAAAGAAGGCAGGTGCTTTATTCATAACTTCTATGAGTGATGCAAATGATCAATGCAATGCAACGTTCCAGGCATTCTTCATGGCCAGTCCAACACCGGCACTAACCTCTCTTCACCACTAGATGTCACCAATGTCTCACTTTAGTTCCATTGATCCTTCAACATTTGAATAAGATACATTTCTTCCCCATCGTTATATCTGCCAATAATGAAGAAGCGGGCGCTGTGATTTCAGCTGTTTTATGGTGTTTTTATTTTGTTAATGTATTTATTTGTATGTTTTTTGTATTTTAGTCATAGCAATGTATTAAAAATAATTTTAAATGGCTATATGTGTGTTTTTTGTACTTCATTTTGTTTTCATTCCATGAGCATGCTTTATGCCTGTGTGTGCTTACTGGTAGCAACTGCGCATCTTTTTAAAGCATATTTGTGAACCATCTTACCCTCTCAAGTCTCTGTGATTCTATTCGGTCAGTCTTGTGAACCCTGCAGGACAGCTTAGCCAGGTTTTGGACTTCACTGTAGACAGCACTGCAGAAGAACAATGCAGCCCGGTCTGGGAGAAGCCCCAGCCTTTGACTGGGCAGTGAAGGGAGAGCAGAAGTAGGATGAGATCAATACTCTGCTTTCCCCTCCTGCAAAAGAAGGTTATAGTGTGTTAGACTGACAGCACTGTATGGTGCAGTATAGATCTCAGTAGCCTCCTGTACTTTTCCCTGCTTCCAAAAAATAATATTAAAAAATAATAAGAAAATAATTATAAAAAATAAACAATAATAAGATAGAAAATTACAAAAAAATAAAAAAAAAGTAAACGACAAGCTAAAAATGTAAGAAATAAATAAAAATTAAAAAAAGTGATAAAAAAGTAAGAAAAAAATTATAACTAACCCTGCTGCCCCTGCCATCCGGTTGCCATTCTCCGTTGATTTGGGGGAGGGGGGTTCGGTTGGCGGGGAGGGGGTGCATTGCGGAACCTGGCCTTGGGGCGGCAGGGAGAGCAAATCCGGCCCTGACCGGGCCCCCATGGAGGTGAGTATATTACCTCTTGTATTACATGGCAGTGCCGTCTGCATACCTATGGAGACCTGACAGGAACTCTTGAAGCATTGTTATAAGTCCATCAATTGCTGACGTATCCAGAAAGAAAATTGTTACGTGAAAGTTGTTGCAGGTTTGAAAGCAGGAAGTCATCCGTAACTCCGTCTGGTTAGTGGCCAACCTGCAGGAATGTCGGCGTGTCTGTTCAGCTGCTATTATCGAAGAATAATTGTGACAGGTTGTTATGGGAAGGCGAAGGAATGACAATGACTGGGGAAGCTGCCGTATGGATTTACACCATCGGTTCCCATGCTGTTTAATTAACCCCTTGAAGTAACCCCCTTTAAGAGACCCCAGAGAGCCCTGCATGGGCAGACAGTAGGTGACCCTCTTGGATTCCTACTATTGTTACTTCTTGTAAGAGCAACAATAAACCAGTTATAAAGAAAAAAGAAGAAGCCTCAGTCCAGAATATAAGCCGCCATGAAGGTTTAGTAAACCTTCCAATGCAAGGCAAACAACCCGCACTCCTTCCGACGCATTTCACTAGTAATGAGGTTATATGTGGAGGTTACCAAGTGGAGGGGATTCCTTTACACACAAATCAATCCAGATTTGAGTAACTAATTACTAGGGATTCACCGATACTAGTATCGATATCGGTGCCGATACCAAGTATTTGGGTGAGTACTCGTTCTCGTCCAAATGCTCCGATGCCTAGCCTGTATCAGGAAGCCGGGCAGCGAGTCATTACACGCTGCCCGGTTTCCCGATTGGCTGGGAAGTGTCTCCATGCTCTCTCGTCTCTCGTGATGAGAGAGCATGGAGCCGACTTCCCGGCCAATCAGGAAGCCGGGCAGTGTATAATGACGCGCTGCCCGGCTTCCCGATTGGTCGGGAAGCTGGCCAATCAGGAAGCCGGGCGCTGTGAAATGACACAGTGCCCGGCATTCTGATTGACCGGGAAGCAGGCTTCATGCTCCCTCATCATCTCATGACAAGGGAGCATGGAGCCGGCCTCCCGGCCAAGATGGGATTTCCGGTACTCGGTAATTGGTATCGGCGAAAAAATTATCGGTACTCGGTACCAAAATACCGGTATCGGTGCTTCCCTACTAATTATCAATGTTGTAAAAAGTAGCCTTGTTAACACTTTCTCGCTCATCCAATGCAAGGCAAACCACCTGCTCTCCTTTTCCCCCTTCCCCCGAGAGTGGAAGTTACCAGAAAACCTTGATACACAAATCAATCGAGGCAATTTATTAACATTATTGTAAAAAAAAGTAGCCTGGGTAAAACTTTGTCACTCGTAGAATGTATGGAAGATGCATCAAAGTCTCTAGAGATCTGACACAAATAAGGAATAAATCAGTTTCTCATCCAGATCTCTCAGGGACCTCATGAATATTAAAGTGGACCTTTCAGAGACTCCATTGGGGCTGAGTTATAACACGTTCGCACAATGTATAGCTGTGCAAATGCTGTTCGTAGAGCATTACTGCCACTGGATGGATCCGAGCAGCATAGGAAACGCTCCAATAAACAAACAAAAACTTTGACTTTAGATATACGTAAATCTCTTATTTAACTTAGATCCTATAGACCAGTGGTTCTCAACCTTTCTGGGGCCCTTGGTATCATTTGCCAATTTGTGGTGACCCCCAACCGTAACATTTAGGGATGCACCAATACTAGTATCGGTGTGGGCTTTCAGGAGGCTATGCGGGCTCTCAGGTGGCTAGTGGGATTCTCTGGTGGCGTCCAGTGCAGGCTCTGTGGTGCCCAGTGCGGGCTCCGTGGTGCTCAGTGCGGGCTCCGTGGTGCTCAGTGCGGGCTCTGTGGTGATCAAGCACTCAACTCCCCTCACTCCTACCTGCTCCCCTCTCTCTGATACTCTCCGGCCGCTGCTGCTTCAGCGCCATCTAGAAGAACTGACACTGCTGCACTAGGAGGAGGCTGAGGAGCCTCTTACCTAGAGCATCACAAGGCACGTGGGGACCCCCCTCAACTGTGGATTGCGACCCACTTTTGGGTCGCGAGCCACAGGTTGAGAACCACTGCTATGGACCCTTCTCTGTCCTCCTGAGGCTTCTTCAGACCTGGCAGTAGACGCAGGGAGCCGCCATCATGCTGACACTGTTATTCCATGCAGCGAAGGTCTTGGAGTGCTTCAAATCCCCGAGTCGTCTTCTTCATCCACTCCAGTTAATAGTGAATTGTTACATTATAAATGAATAGACTATTAAGCCCTCACCTCAGCTATTTGATACACTCGGATAAATATCACCCCCCCTTCGGGGCCTTGCAAATGGTTGACATCAAAGATCCGGCATCACGTACACACAGTGCCATTAACTGATGAGAAAGCTTCAGGATTTTCCATCGTCGCGTCATAGGAGGTCCGAACCGCCATATATGTTTCTCTCTGCGATTCTTTAGTCCCCGTTTCCATTTTCATCACTTCTAATGGGCGAGCTGGAACTCTTATGAATTTCAGAACACAATGACCGCTGGGATAAATCCAAGGTGATTGTAACTAGCTACCATGTTCAGTGCGGCTCACAGCAACCCCCAAATCCTAAAGCAACAGTGGAGTCAGGAAGCCATTTTTATGTTTAGAATGACAAAGACCTTTAGATTTGAAGTACAGGAAGTCCCCGGGTTACGAACAAGATAGGGATTGTAGGTTTGTTCTTAAAGGAGAACTAGTAGGGGGGGTGCTTTTCACTCACCTCATAGTTCTAGCCGACCCGTGACAATGAGACTGTCACAGGTCGGCTCAGTAGATCGGGAGGTGAGCGAACACATACCAAACTTCATCACAACGAATGTTCGTAAAGGAACGAAAATCCGTTAACGGAATTTCGTATTTCCTGCCTGTGTATTGTAATGCAACCCTCAGCAGCAGAAGAAAAAACCTCTGATTGGTCAACCAAACAGTCACGTTTCCGTTGAAATGGAATTCGGATTCGGATCCGAAATTCGTCAACGGAATTTCGTATTTCGGATTTAAAAAAAAAACTACCAGGCATCGACTCCGATATTAACAAAGGTATTTTTGCTTTTTAACTTCATCATAACGAATGTTCGTAAAGTTACGAAAATGTGACGAAACTAACGAAAATTCGTATTTCGTACGAATCCGAATTGAGTTTCGGACACGAATTACGAAACACAAAATAACGGATATTCCGAAACAAAACGAAACTAATCAAATTTTTTGACGGCGCACAAGTCTACTAAGGAGAACTATGGGGAAAAGCCCTAACCCCATAGTTCTCCTTTAAGTTGAATCTGTATGTAAGATGGAACAGGTACATTTTTTAAGTGTAACTTCAGCCAAAAAATGTTTTGATTGTTTTCGATAGCATAGGGAACGGTTAACCCCTTGTAAAGTTTGTTTTGCTGTGTGTGGAAGATTTCACCTCACTTTCTGTTCCTGTGACAACTGGATTTTGAAAATTTTGGGTTGTCGTGGAAACAAGGATCGGTGATGAAGCTTCAGTGAATTCTAGGGGTAGATTTCCTTTCACTTCCTGTTGTCTCAAGGACAGGAAGTGAGACTAAACAGGGTTATTCACAAAAAGGTGAAGGGTTTGGAGAAGGCCGGAGAAGTGAACAATCTAGGACAACATCGCTGAACTGGAAAGTGAGCTGAATTGGAGAATTTTTTCCAAATCAGCTATTTTGGCCTAAATTGTCCACTTCTCCGGCCTTCTCCACACTCTTCACCCTTTTGTGAATAACCCTGTAAATCTTTCTAATGGGGATACAGACAGCAGTAAAAACCTCACAGTGAACCTGTAAAGCCCGCCATAGACTCTGTATGGTGGGCTTTGCAGGGTCTCAGGTGGGCTGATCAAACCCTCTTACCCGTCAGCCCCAATTCACTGTCGCCTTCTCCACGGTCACTCACAGGCTCCGCCTCTTCCGTCGCTGGGCCACACCTCCTCAATCGCCTGGCCACACCTCCTCCTTCACTGCCGACGCCGGGGCCCATGCCCCCTCCTCCGCAGCTGCTGGCTGTCGCTGACTCAGCAGCGGCTGTGAGGAGGAACAAGGCTCTGCACAGATCACAGGTTGTCAGTGATCTGATCAGCGGCGTGTTCCTCCTCACAGCCACCAGTGACAGCCAGCAGCCTGAGATGCCAAAGCGACCCAGGCGGCCTGCACGGCATCGGGGGATGTCTCGTCCGGGCCCCCCTGTTCCCCCGAGCCCCAATAGCGGCCACCTGGATTGCTATGGCGATTGTTCCGCCACTGCTTCCTACCATGGTTCTCTCCTCGGCAGTAGTCCAAAACACAGACTAATAGGCAGGTGGACTAGGACTCAACCATGACTTACCAGTTAAAACCAAAGCTTGTGAACAATGGTGAAGCCAAGCTGCAGAGCAGTCAAAGTCAACATTTCTATAATACGGCCAACGATCTACCTGAGCTCCCTGATGTGTGTGTGATATGCATTTAGTTGTATCTGACTCTCAGCGTTTCATGGGTACCATGTCTGATACACTTGAGAGCTTTAATCCATAGAATTTGTATGAGTTCTTCATTAGTCCAACACCAGGTCTTCCCTCAGCCCCATTATGGGCTTGGGACCACATGAAAAATGTGCACAGCCAATTTGTAGACCCATGCTGGGGCCATTTTAGACCCTACCAGCGCATCTTTGGAGTGAGGGAGGAAACCAAAGCACCCAGGAGGAAGCCCACACAAGCACAGGGAGAACATGCAAACTCCATGCAGAGATAAATGATACTGGATGTGTTCAGATAATGGACAAATACAACAAACAAAGACAAAAGTGCAGAATCTAGGACACCGGTCCTATGACATGGTAACGGGGGAAGCTGAGAAGAAATTGGAGACCTCTAAGGAAGACATCAAGGTGAGGACACCTTAGCGAATGAGATTTTGCAACTTAAACCTACAAAATGTAATCAGAGAAGAAGCAGTAAGAATACAGCAAGCAGAAGAGCAGACAGGGACCCCGGGCAGTGCGATGGCCAATGGCTTTCCAGTATCAGACGTACCACATGGAGGTGGAGAACATCATATGTAACATGAGTGAGCAACACAATCAGAAATCCAGCTCATGTGAAAGATTGTTTAACGTGCAATCTTTCTATATAGTTCAGTACAGCCAGGGCCGGTGCTAGGATTCTTGCCCCGACCCCTTCCCCGACCCCCTGTAGCGCTGGGCCTGCTTGCGCTATGTTTTTTTTTTCACTTACCTTACCGCCAGGCCTGAGTACAGCTGCTTACATTTGTTGTTGTTGTTGTTGTCTCTTTGTTTCTATGTAGCAATATGTATGCAATGTAGCGGTTATAATGTCGCATTGTTAAAATGTTTAGTTTGTGCACTTCCATGTGTGCCTGCAATCGTAAGCAAGACCAACCATTTAAACACAGGGTGCACCCCAGCTCCCTCACATGATAAATCACACCTCGAAACACTGAGTAAAAGGTCACAACATAAACACATTCCCAAGCCATCTCCAGAGCCTTTTTTAGAGCATCATCCTTGGCACCCCGTCAGTCTTGAAGAGGTCTGGTTACCTCTGGTAGGATTACAGTCTTCTCCGAAAGTGGGCCTGCCAAAATTCCATAGAGATCACAGACCCCGTGGGGGGGGGGGGGATTACCTT
>NW_017306662.1:767989-777038 GCF_000935625.1 Nanorana parkeri
TTGGCTGGGGGGTGTTTATTAATAACTAATCTGCCGCGGTGGCATTCTAGCCGGGGCTCTGGATTGGGACTGGCCTCCTCCGCGCTGGGGTTGGACCATGGTGCTTTGTGTGTCTCCAAGCTTGTGCTAGGGGAAGGAATCCGCTACATGAGATACGGAACCCATTCACAAAGCTGTCATTGGGGATCTCCGGCCTCAGTTCATAGCTGACATAACTTCAAGGAAAGTGAAGCTTACCGTATTAACATCTCACAAAACCATTTAGGTCGGCGTGAACAGTTCTATACACCGTGGGCTGAGTTTACAAGGGATTGAGAATGGAGTAGAGCAGTATTAGGACAAGGCGTGACTTGGGTGAACCTCTGGGGAGTTTTTAAGAGGAGGCATCATTAGAAGTCTGCTTACGGCTCGTACAGATGGGCGTTCTTGTAAAAAAAAAAGCAATTTCCAATCAAATGAAGTTCTGCTCCAACATGAAAAGTCAGCGTTTGACCAGTTCTACTTCCCATCACACCTCAATGGGACCTTCTGCATCTGAACACAACGCAAAGCAGGTCAAACACTCTACACCGATCCATCGAAGTCAATGGAAATCTGCTAAATATACGATACGTCAAGTGCAGGAACTCAGCACCTGTGTGTATGATGCGTAATGCAGATAAGCCTCCTCTGTGTGCCTCTCTGAAACTAGTTTGACTTTGCCACTAGAGGCACGATTATCCCAAATCGGCTTCCCGATTGGCCCGAGAAGCATTCATGAGGTGACGAGGGAGCATGGACCAATCAGAAAGCTGGGCAGCGCATCATTACACGGTGCCCAGCTTCCTGATTGGCCGGGAAGCCGGCTCCATGCTCTCTCATCACAAGTGACGAGGGAGCATGGAGCCGTCTTCCTGGACAATTAGGAAGCCGGGCAGCGTGTAATGACGGCGCTGCCCGGCTTCCTGATACCGGATGTATCGGGCTAGGCATCGGAGCATTTCGGCGAGTACTCGCCCAAATACTCGGCATCGGCACCAATACTAGTATCTGTATCGGTGTATCCCTAATAATTTATTTATTATGTGCCCAGAGTTCCACTTTATGGATGGGTTAGGGGTTGGCAGGGGGTCATAGGGCTTGAAATGCAACATAGGACAGTAGATGTGTTCTCTATTTGTAGTGATAGGGCCCCTATTTCTCCCATGACAGGTGCGCTATAAAACACAAAAATAGATACTTTATAACCCGATAAGATAAATATTCTACAATGGGAACGTAAACCTCGCGCAGGATACAGTATCCGTTCACAGCAAAGTGTCCTTGGAAGTCGTTCAACAATGTCTCTAGATGTGAAGTCATCCGCGAATCAGATGATCTACCAGAGACCAATCCAGCTCTGTGATGAGAGTCTGGACAGGTCGGAGTCCCGGAGCGCAGACCTGTGATAGTCCGAGCCTACTCAGCCATATTCAGGAGCAGCTAACGTGGCAAAGATTGAGGCCACGGGGGGGCCCGCCCAGGGCCGGCCTTAGGGGTGTGCGAGCCGTGCGGCCGCACAGGGCGCCATGGCAACAAGGGCGCCGTGCGGCCGACACAGCTCGTCCTGGGGGCGGCTTCTCTCTCCCCTCACCGCTCCGCCATCCGATATGACAGCGCTCCCTCAACTTTTTATATTTTACCAAAAATATGGGTGATAAATGGGTGTGGTTACTGGGGGTGTTTCGCCACTAAAGGGTGTGGCCACTGAGGGGCGCTGTAAAGCGTTCTCGCACAGGGCGCCTAAAGGCCTAAGGCCGGCCCTGGGCCCGCCGCTTCTACAACAGTAAACACGTGTCACGGAATAGACCCTCGTGTTACACGACACGGACCCAATCTTGTTATAGCCCGGAATGCACGCCATTAAGGACACATGTCGGACACGCAAGCTGTCAGCGCCCTGCTGCCCTAAGGTTCCAGTGGAGCTGTCAGGAGGGCCGGACAACCGGTTTGTATTTTTTTTTAGACCACAGGGCCGGTGCATTACGTATTGCCTGATAGCCTGCAGAGGAACTCCGAACAAAATATAAAAAGACGTCCTTCAGTCCGGGGAGGTGTTCAATAAAGAGAGAAAAAATGATTAAAGGAGAACTATGAGGTCAGGGCTTTTCCCCATAGTTCTCCTTAGGGTAACGGGAGGACACAAACTAGCGTCCTCCTGTCACCCTAGGCTCAGTATATAGGGAGCTACAGCTCGCGGTATACTGAGACGCCGCAGCTGAAGCGGATCCCGACAATTCTGTGTTGGATCCGCCCAGCTGCGTGAGTGACAGACCATCTCATAGTTCTCCTTTAAGCACTTGAAGACTGCGGTGTTACACCCCCTTCCTGTCCCGGCCATTATTCAGTGTTCAGCGCCGTGGTCCTCTGACTGACATTTATTCCGTCATGCAACGCTGCACTTAAACTAATTTTATACCATTTTTTGGGGACAGAGAGAGCTTTCTTTTGGTGGTATATAATCACCACTGGGGGTTTTATTTAGGGATGCACCGATACCGATACTGGCATCGGTATAGCTGCCGATACCGAGTATTTGAGCGAGTACTCGTAGTCGCCCAAATGCTCCGATTCCTGGCCGATACTTCGTGTATCAGGAAGCCTTGTCTCCAAGACCCCTAATGTCACCTAAGGACCCCCGGAGAAGCTGATGAAGCAGAGATCTGCTCCACCAGCGTCTCCAAGCTTCAATAGGCAGGAATGACAGCTGAATACGAAAGTGATGGAATATACATCACTTCCTGCATTTGGGGATCGGAGATCACGTACCGATCTCCCTTTATTCTCTTGTGACAGAGATGCCGCACCGGGCAGATCGCTTGTATGTAAATCTCAATTTACATTTTTGACAGTTTCCCCACTCGTATGCGCGCTGGGCGTCGCACACGAGCGGGGGGCGAGGAAGGGATGTTTTAAGATGTCCAACCGCTCCTACAAGGCTCCCATCCGGCCGTTTAGAAACGGCCAATGGACGGTGGGTGGTTATTGATTTGCCATGCCTTGTGTGGAGGCGGCCATCTTGGTAGAGGCAGGGCTTTGCTTCCTCATGCCAGAACCTCCGGCAAAGAGAACAGTGAGCAGCACAGCAGTGACAACACCAAATCTCCTGATGCCAGCAGTCAGAGATAGGGTTGCCACCTTTTCTTCAAGTGAAACCAGAACACTCTAGCGACGCGCGGACATGTTTTGGGGAGAATGGGTCGCAGCTTATTCATATGTAAATTTCACAGTTGAGACTATTTTCAGTGGGAGGCCAGTATCTTAATTTTGGTTGCACGTCTGCCTGACATCTTGTGTCCGGGTTTCTGCTGCCATGAAACCCGAACACAGCATTCAAAACCCGGAATGTCCGGGTGAATCCTGGACAGGTGGCAACCCTAGTCAGAGACAGCAGTGCCTGAGATCTCACACTGCACATTACAGCTATGAGGCTGTAGTTCCAGGCGTGCCTAGGCACACTCACATATCGGGGAGAATGGCAAATCGTTCAGGGCATTGGTTAGGCACAAGTAGCACTTCTCGATGTTCCCTATATCATAGCAAATCTTCACTTTTTGAATCCAGTACCACTTTAAGGGCCCACTTCCCACGTATGTGTCAATGCACATTAAAGGGCCTGTTGATGGAAATGGCAGCGCGCATCAATGCACCTTCCCAAAGTAATAAAGAAAAACCAGAGGCATAAGTGTGAAGCCAATCTGGCTTTGTGTTGCCTGTCTGACATATTTCAAACACTGGGAGCTAGACAGGATTGGGGATGAGCTAATGAGCTTTAAACAAGACATACGGTTGGCTGCCATTGCTCCTTCTGACAATGCTAGTTCCCTGGCTGTCTCTGGTCACCAACCCCACACCAAGCATGCCGCTAGTAAATCCAGAACTCCTGATTATCATATGTGTGCCGAGTCAGCGGCTCAGCCAGCATCCGAGCCTTTGGATCAATATAGTAGCCAGGCGACTAGCATTTTAAACAGAGTATAGCAATGGCACCTTTGTATTTTCTCAGCGCAGATCTCTTTAAAAGACTGCAGCTTCCATCGGGCACATTTCTCCCGTATATAATGCCACATGTAACATTTGTTTTCCCTCGCAGCCCCGGAGTTAATTTTAGTGCCAGTGACGTCTATTATTGTCCCTCCGCTTTACTTAATGAGGGAGGGAAATTCCTAAAGTGTCCAAAGATAAAGTGGAAGGCTGCGCTGTAAACAATTTACATACTGCGGAGGGAGGCCGCGATCACATGACACGGCGGTTGTCGCCTCTCCTGTACTGACCCAGGCACGTAAGCTGCCTGCATGGTTCTGCGGTAACCCTATACCCGGCAGAGCGCATGGAGGGAGAGTGGCAACAGCTGGCTCTGTGTCCTCTATGTGCTGAGCATAATTAGTCTATTCCTTCATTATATAATATGTATCATTTATCTGTTTGTATCTTTGTATTTGTTGTATATGCACCATATTGTATGATACATCCTGAGATATCCATTTCCTATTGGTTATTAGAACATTTTATTGGTTGATTTTTATATATTATTCTCTTGCCTCCTCCCCCTCCTATAATAAAGACCGGTCACTGCTGCTCTCTCTCTCCTTGTGCAGGGTGATTGGTCTTGTCTCCGCCCCCTCCTATAATACAGACCGCCCACTGCTGCTCTCTCTCCATGTGCAGGGTGACTGGTCTTGTCTCCGCCCCCTCCTCAGGGCTGAATTTACTCTCTCTGCTGTCCCAAGGCCATGTTCCTCAATGCACCCCCCTCTGCAACCACCAACCCCCCCTCCCTCATAGAGAATGGCAGACCTGCAGGTTCCATACAAGTGATCTTGGCGAAATCACAGAGATCACTTGTACAGAACAAGCGGCGGCTTCCCTGCTGTACATTTAGCTCTGTTTGCCCAAAGCCGGGCTAAATGTAGAAAACAACTACCCGCCCAGCCCCTGGAAATGCATGTCCCAGGCATTCGGACGATAGGAATTCCACACCCCTGCTGCCCCAAGGCCGGGCTTTGGTTGGCTTTGTGAGAAATCCGGCCCTGCCCCTCCTGTAATAAAGACCGGTCACTGCTGCTCTCTTTCCTTGTGCAGGATGACTGGTCTTGTCTCCGCCCCCTCCTATAGTTTCCTATAGTGAGTGCGGCCTGCTGGGTCCCTCCCATAGCTCTGTGCACAGGCTATGTGCAGCACAGTGATGAGGTCACAGCTACTATTACAAGGTAATATCTGGGTCTGCAATGGCATTTGATGCACACAGAGTGGATTTATATCCCTTGTGGCTATTGAGGAATATATACAAATAAAAGGCTTCTCCCTCAAACGACCTCTGGCCGTCTTTCCGCTGCTCAGTACTGTACAGAAGTCTCCTTCGGCTCCCTGAACAGCTTCATTCGACTTATTAGCCGACTCCGGCAAGTCTGAAAAACGAATGAGATGACAATTGCCATCAGCGCTAATTCATCCCATATTAACAATGAATTCCATGTCAGCCTCCTGCATCTCTCTGGCATATTAAGGCCGGGCATGAAAGTTGGACTCGGCGAGGAGGAGGAGGAAGCTCTGATCTCCTCTGTGTCTGGCATCGGGGAATAAAGGAGCTCTGAGCGACGGGGAGAACAATGGCGTACAACAGCCACCGGGCCGGGAAGAGACGCAGCGGCGATCTCCGGGGACGGGTGACTTTGCAAAGTTGATTAAAGAAGCAACAAGGCAAAACTCTGGCTGCCGTTTAGTATTCCGCGAAGGCGAAATGCCATCAAGCGGCTGAAAATGCGTTGAAGCTCATTTCAGGGGGAGATCTTCAATAAAGTTGAACGCCGCGATACACATATATGAGCTCTCCTATCTGCCAAAGGACTTGTAGTTCTGTCTGTCTGTTTCACATGCCTGATGGGGCAGCAAGGAGTGACTTCACTCTCCATGTTATAGATACAGTAATTAATACAGTGGTGTCATGTCCCCGCCCACAGCCTGCTGATTGGACAGTGAAGGAGCAGCAGCACACTGATAAGGAGCAGCACACTTTGCTCTCTCCTCTTAAAGCGTGCTCACTGTTAGCACACATGCATGCATGCAGCACTCATCGGCTCCCAGTGTTGCCCCTCCTGTTTTGTACGCATAGTAATGGGGGCGGGCTCAGCTGGTATTGGCAGGAGTGGTAAACCATGCATGGCATAGGGGCAACTAGAAACCTCAGGGCCCTGGTGCAAGAAACCATGAAGGGACCCCTAGGGAGACAGCGTTTGTACCTTGACGGATACCGGGGCTGGGCCCCCTCCTCCCCCCCCAAAGAGGCGGAATGCCAGGGCCACACATGCGACCACTGATTATTACTTCTGTAATGCAACACTCGTTAACGCATGAGATGAACCGCATGAGATTGGACAGCACGCATGACTGGGCTACTAATATAGAGGGGTATAACCTGTTTAGGAGGGACAGAGGTGGGAGAAGAGGGGGGGGTGTTTGCATTTACGTAAAAAATAATCTATATGTGCATATAAGGGACGATATCACGTCAAATAATGGGGAAGACGTGGAAACTCTATGGCTGGAGCTAGATATGACGGACGCTAGCCGTAAACTTCTCGTGGGTATTTGCTATAAACCTCCAAATATAGGGGAAGAGGGAGAAGTCAATCTTCAGCCTACCAGAACCGCTTGAGACATTTTGGAAAACGTTCCGGATGTGGTCAGAGTACTTGGCTGTATTTTATTGGCGACACTGGACAAGTCGGACCTCCCTCTCATACAATGATGTTGACGGAAGGAGGAGCTGACATTACAGGATGTTTCCGTATGTTTGCGCGGCCCTCGACAGTCCCGGTAAAAATAAACAATGGCGAAAAGACCGTTGTGGAATTGCGCTAATTGGCCGCCAATACAATTAGAAGCAACAAGGCCGCGGGCCCCGTGACAGCCCCCTCTTTAACCGTTTGTCTCGGCTCCTTCCAATTGATGGCTCTTTAACATGTAACGCCATGAAAGTGATGGCGTGGCCAGCGAGGCGTTAACAATATTAGCATTCTTTCGGGGGGCCGCCGCAGGAGGGGAAAGCAGAAATAAACAAGGAATCCAAAGGTCAGGCTCCAGATCGAGTTTCTGGGGGCCATTTGTGGAGATGAAATTTGTCTGTCAACACAATGGACGGACGTGGCAATCTGCCACCTAAATATGGAGCCTCATTGGTAGGATGGCTGGGCAACAGGGATGGTCTAAAATGGGGACATCATATGGCGAGGCGAAGAAAGGAAGGGATATTGTTTACAAATGAGCATCGGTCAATGGAACAAAACGTCACGGCCCATAATGGCTGCAAAGAAGGAAAGTAGATCTGTAGGAGAAGGCAACATTGTGCACCATGATGTAGAAAGCGAGAGATAGTTACAATGTAATTGGCCTTGTAGACAACAATAAAGAACTCCGGGATCAGCAGCTATTCTCCTCATACCAGAGTCCTGTGTATTCTTCTTGAATCTCGGTGAGCTTTGTGTATTTCTTCCAGACCTGTGCAGTAATCCCGTGTGAGACTTGGAGCTTCCTGTAATCCAGGCTTGCAAAAGCATTTGGTGCGTACACAGAGGATTGATACCCTTTGAGGCTACAAGACATATATTTGTTATATATTATTTTATGTCTGAAGTTCAGCTTTAAAATCTTTTTAATAAAAGAATACCTGGGAGTCCTGCCATGAGGCCTTGTTCACGGACTAATAGGGTGACATAGTTACATAGTATTTGAGTCTGAATAAAGACACAGGTCCATCAAGTTCAACCTATTGCCTGACAACGCTCTGTCTGTCTGCCAACTGCTCTCCTGCGTTGTCACCCTGCCACTGGGAATGGCGAGTGCCTGTGCGTATGCTTATAAAAACCAGCATGGTCCACGATTGTCTCCATCAGTAGGCCCCTACTGGGAAAGGACATACAGCATTGGAGCTCAGACACGTAGGCTCTATCAGCATGCAGGAGATGGGGTAGACTGAAGACTGAAGCATAGCAGGTAAAAATAACAAGAAAAAAATGAATAGCCCAAAATATAAGAAAATCAGCATTTGCTGCAATATTCACCTTCAATCCAGAGATTTCCCCCGCATACCCTTTTTTTCTGCCACTAGATGTCCTCAGTCTGATGGACGGTATCATTCAACCCACTTCCTCTGTGCCCAGTTCATCCTAGACCCGCCCCCCAGCCCGTGACTGGACAGTGGAAGGAGAAGCAGCACAGTGATGAAGTCCTCTCTCTGCTCACGTGATTGGGCTGTTGTGCTGCTGCTTTCTCTCACACTACAGAGGCTGCAAGAAGCTGATACCAGGTCACAATTACGTGCACTGCTCGCATTCCAAAATACATATAACAATGTATTAATGAACACAGAGGCGCAGTAATTGGTGTCTTCTCTATGTACCTAGCTATACAACAGGGGTAATGGACTGCAAGGCCTTCAGCACCACATACAACATCTTCATAAATTGTCTGACTTTGGAGTTTGCCTTTAATATGCATTTCAGCTGATTCCTCCTCGCGGTTTCTTTGTACACATTTTGCATAATAAAGGCCACATCAGACCTTCCGTGAAAGTCACAAAGCCTCTGATATGTTAGCAATCGAGCCTCTGACACCTCGAGGGGAACTGGCAAGAAGCCACTCTAAGACCACAACGGATTCCGGCCCAAGCCCACAGCCGGCCTTGCCCCAGTCATGTGGCTAGCCTTTGGCCGTAACGAGCCGACTGCTTGCAACTGGGCTACGCACGTGCGGCTCCTGCGAGCCACAGAGCCATAAAATAATCCTTCTGGAATGAAGCTCGCACCCGGCAGACGAAGGGTCGCTAGTGACTCACGGGTAGTAATGATCAGCAAAGGGCTATTAAGGGACGTCTAAGATTTCCGATCGACACATCCTGCCCATAGGTTGGTTATTGTTTGTTTTAAATTAAAGGAGAACTATGAGGGGGAGGTGCTTTTCACTCACCTCATAGTTCTAGCCGACCTGTGACAATGAGACTGTCACAGGTCGGCTCAGTAGATCGGGAGGTGAG
>NW_017306662.1:777059-778355 GCF_000935625.1 Nanorana parkeri
TGAGGGGGGAGGGTGCTTTTCACTCAGCCTCATAGTTCTTGCTGACCTGTGACAATGAGACTGTCACAGGTCGGCTCAGTAGATCGGGAGGTGAGAGAACACATACCGGCGTTCGCTCACTTCTCGATCCTGTCACGGCTCTCTTCCATGACAGGGGAGGGGCTGGATTCCAGCCTCCCCGCTCCGATCCTCCAGCGCTGACTGGCGGAACGGACAGGGAGGGGGTGGGTACAGCTGCCTCTAGATAGGCGGAGCCAGCTGTCACTCACGGAGCTGGGCGGATCCAGACATAGTTGTCGAGATCCGTTTCAGCTGCGGCGTCTCAGTATAACGAGAGCTGTAGCAACCACCCCAGTGATCACTCTCTGCCAGCAAATTTGCCTCCCCTCTGGAACAACATTGGCTCCGGCAGAGCAGTCCCTAGCGTATTCATTGCCTGAGGCAGCCAGGAGAAGAGGGGAGCGGTGAGTTAATGTGATTCCCCCCTCCCCGCCCCCGGAAGGGGGGCGGGTACAGCTGGCTCTGCCTCTAGATAGGCAGAGCCAGCTGTCAGTCGTGCAGCTAGGCGGATCCCGGCACAATTGTCGGGATCCGCTTCAGCTGCGGCGTCTCAGTATAGAGAGTAACTGCGGCCTCGCAGTATACCGCGAGCTGTAGCTCCCTATATACTGAGCCTAGGGTGACGGGAGGACGCTAGTTTGTGTCCTCAAGTTATCCTAAGGAGAACTATGGGGAAAAGCCCCGACCCCAAGGTTCTCCTTTAAGTGCTCATTTTGGTCTGGGGTTTGAAATAACAATGTTACACTCACCCTTTCAGCTGATAAATATTTTTGGGTTCCATTAACACTGCTGGTTGTTTGCTGTTTACAGGTCATTGAGATGCATCCTGTTGATCCAGAAATGCGGTAGGTAGACGGACCCATCATTTATTAGGCTGATTGAAGAACACTGCGTGGGATTCTGAAGGCTACATTGTCCCTGCTCCAGCCTCAGCTCTCGGGAAGTTTTCCCCGGGACACAGCGGGAAGTGAATACAATGTTATGGAGAGAGTAGAACACAACAGGAACTACAACGGTCGTGGTGAGCATCTATAAAGATGGGAAAGACTCTGATAAGGGAGATCATTTCCTATGAAGTGTGAGAGAGAAAGAAAGCCAATGCTCTGACATCAGAGGACGGCGAGTGATCCAGAGGGGGAGAGTTTCTGCTCTGCGAGAAGACGAAACAATAACAGGTTCATCCCAGAACAGCCAGATCCTCATGTATCAAAATATTAAAAGTCTTGTCTATACAGC
>NW_017306662.1:778367-780823 GCF_000935625.1 Nanorana parkeri
ACCAATGTTGGGGGTTATTATTGCATCCACTGACACCAATGTTGGGGGTTATTATTGCAGCCACTGACACCAATGTTGGGGGTTATTACTGCATCCACTCACACCAATGTTGGGGGTTATTATTGCAGCCACTAACCCCAATGTTGGGGGTTATTATTGCATCCACTGACACCAATGATGGAGCTTATTTATATTTCCTACTTTCTCTTCTATGTGGGTTTAGTATGAGTTAAATACATATTTAGCATCTCCATACTGTTGTAGCATGGAAGGTTTGGAAAATCGCTAGCTTAAAAATGATGGCAGCTGCTATTGTAAAAAAATAAAATAAAATAAAAAGAAGCAAGTTCTTGTGCCGAATAGTCAGTAGAAACAAAATATATCCACAACTACGCTTCCTCTGGATAGTGTCTCAGTCAATATATCAAAACATGCAATTACCTGGTGTGCTAATATAATGTAACAGTATCTGCAAATGCTCGACCGGATACATTTTATAATATACCCGGCAATGGCATGTTTAACTTTTGATACATTTTTACAAGATATTAAAGGAGAACTATGAGGCAAGTGATTTTCACTCATCCTCATAGTTCGAGCCGACGTGTGACAATGAAACTGCCACATGTCGGCTCAATAGATCGGGAAATCAACGAACACATACCGTCGCTCGCTCACTTCTCAATCCTGTCCCTGCAGAGACCCGTGACTGTCACTCACGGCTCCCTGCAAGGATTTCCCCCCTCCCCGCTCCGATCCTCCAGCGCTGACTGGCGGAACGGACAGGGGAGGGGGCGGGTACAGCTGGCTCTGCCTCTAGATAGGCAGAGCCAGCTGTCACTCACGCAGCTGGGTGGATCTCGACAGTAATGTCGGGATCCGTCCCGGCTGCGGCGGTCTCAGTATACAGCGAGCTGTAGCTGGCGGTATACTGAGCTTTGGGTGACGGGAGAATGCTAGTTTATGTCCTCCCGTTACCATTAGGACTATGGGGAAAAACACTTACCCCATAGTTCTCCTTTAATAGGCGCATATATTGACCGAGATAGTAACTGGAGCATGTGCAGTTGTCTACGGTCTACCAATATTGGAAAACATGGCCACCATTGAAAGGGCATACATCTCATAGTCAGGGCTGAGCGGCCAGAATTGTAGGTGATTGTAGAAATGTCACCAGCACACCAATCCTTTTAAGATAGCAAAAGCTTAATTTATTGAAGTTTTTTGTCATATGATGACTGGTGACATTTCTACAATTGCTGACATTCGCGGCGCCATCCGCGGTCACTGCGAGCACCCCCCACTACAAGGGACATATCAGTAAGGAGTGCGACAAGGATAGTACTTACAGCATTGTAGGTGGGCACATTGTTCCACATAATGTTGGTTGGTACCCCTGTTTATACCCTTTCATAATGCAGAAAAATGTGACATAAAACAAAAGTAAAAGTAGCATCTATGCGGATGTGCACATCTGTGGAGAAAGTTGCGAATTCCCATAAACGGGAGCCCGGTTACACTGCCACGTGTAGGATCTGTCAGGAGCAATATTCTTGGAAAACACGTGGGAGTTCTGACAGCGCCGCTTATCAATGTTCAGCTTCCTCTGTGTGTTACTGGGCTGATTCCTCAGAATTCTCAGAACTATTAAACTGAAGTGAAAATTATTCCAAAAATACAACATAGATTATGTACAACAACTGTGTGAAAGGTGCAGATACTGAAGATATGTGAGATGGCAGCTGGGATATATGGAGATGGTCCAAAGGGAACTGAAACTCTCTGCCAAAAAAATACCTAGTGAAAAAACAATGTATCATCACTCCCAAAAGAAAACTCCACACTCATTTGAAAAAAAAAAAGTAACATATTTATCCGTCCTTATAATATTAAAAATGATCTGTCTGGAAACAGCATAACAAACAGAAACTTGCTGCAGATTCACCCATTTCCACATCAAATATGTTAGAACAATCAGTGAATCTTGAGTGAAAGATGTGCGAATCTTGGGCTGAAACATTGACAAATAGACCCAGAGCTGTCCCTTTGATGAGGCTGCCTGAAGTTTTTGCCCCAGGTGGCATCTCTTAGGGTTGCGTGGCGTGGCGGCAAGCAGAGCGACATGTCCGCTTTGCCTGGCGGTGTGTCTGCCCCCCCCCTTTCTGGCCAGAGCGTCCTAGGTTGCTAAGAGCCAGACAGGGAGATATGTAAGGGAAGGGTGGTTCACATCTCCCCCGCCCAGCTCTTCAAACCAAGGACGCTCTGGCCAGCAATCCACCCAGCTCCTAGCAACCAGTTAGCATGAACCACCAGCACCCCCTGGACCACCACCCACTGCCACTATGCCACTAGCATCCATACCAGAGTGTGCACCACCAGCACCCCCAACCCTCCCGCCTAAGGCGGCGAGTAGGCTAGAAACACGCTTGTATAGATCCATCAGTTTGTTTGCATTT
>NW_017306662.1:780837-782182 GCF_000935625.1 Nanorana parkeri
TGACCCTCCCCGACAACTCATCTCAACTTAGATATGGCTCACATTTTCAGATCACCTCCCCTCCCCAAGGCAGCTCCCTTCTGCCCCTTCACTACCTTGCCTGAAACTTCCTGCCACTTTTATCTTCCCTTTTCATTACCAGTAGTTTACCTTCCTTCAATGGGACATCCCTCCCCGGCACCTCACCCCTGCTCAGATACAGCTCCCATTCTCAGACATTTACCTTCCTTCCACTGCAGCTTCCTCCCGCCACTTCATCTTCCCTACCTGCCAGCTATCCCCTGGCACTTTGCCTTCCTTCCTCAGTAGTTCCCTAGATGTTCACCTCCCCACAATGGTTCATCCCTCTCTGGCCATCTCACCCCTGCTCAAATACAGCTTACATTTCTAGATATTCACCTCCCTTCCATGGCAGCTCCCTTCTGGCACCTCATCTGCCTTACCTGGAAGCTGCCTGTAGGCCATCATCTTCCCAGCTAGCCACCTTAGCCCCCTGCTCAAAGCACACACCGTTCCTGCTTACTTCCCATCTCTTCCTGCTCCACAAGTGTTCCCCCAGCTGCCCCTGTCCCCCATCAGAAATAAACTAAAGTACTCTAAATACCCCAAAAATACCCACGCCTTCTAAATAAATTAATTTTTTAATTTTAATAATCAATTTGCAATTGGCCTAACTGCTTTAAAAAACAATTAAAATGTCACAAAGTAAAAAATCTGTCATTTTGCAGCGAATCCTTTTTGCCAAAGTCTCTGCGCTCTTCCCTATTATATCACACGACAAGTTTATTTACTAACAGTCAGGCAGCTTTCTTTAAATAGACCCCATTCACATAAAAATGAAACCGTTACAACAGCGTATATCTACACTTAGAAAGAATTATGACGCAACGCTGGCACTGCATAAAAACACATACGAAAACAACGTGCTAAAAGAATATGAAGGATAAAGGTTGTGAGAGGAAGGAGGTGATTGTGGAGTGATTATCTTCTAACGCATTATTATTATTACTGCAGTCAAGGCCGTTCCCAGGAGGTATCAAATGCTGCTCCTTTAATAGGGAATGAATAGAGATCGGAACTGGAGCATCTATATATAGGAAGAGGAACAGGAGAGGGTCGGTGTAACAATGGCTTGATTCACCACCTGCGCAAGGCGGTTTCAGGAACCGCAAATAATCTCACACGAGTAGTCATCTCGAAATTTTCTTGGAGTGACAAGTGAATAGGATGCGCCATAGGACCCAATGTGGAGTGTGTCACAGTTTCCAGTCCTTGTGAGACAAAGTCACTTCCTTAAAGGATAATTAAAGCCTCCGATGTTTTTGCATATATATATATGTATATA
>NW_017306662.1:782260-789833 GCF_000935625.1 Nanorana parkeri
TATATATATATATATGGCTAGCAAGCAGTAGATATATGCAAAAAGTGTAAAAAAAACAACCACAAAAAACACCTTTGAAAGCGGTTTACACTTACCTGTGTCTTCCCCGCGTGCTCCCGTCCGAAAATGAGAAAATTCTCGGGCGGCCGCAAAGCATCTTGGGGCGGGCGCATGCGCAGTTCACATTTTCGGCCGGGACGCGAGGAGAGACACAAGGTAAGTCTATGGACGGCGTGCTCACGCATGCAGACACCGTGGGACAGGAAGTGCCAGCAAGCACAGAGGAGTCAGCGCTGGATCGGAGACCCTCCGCAGCGCTGGAGGGACAGATGAAAAGGACAGGAAAGAAGAAGAAGATCGGATTAAGAAACATCATTTAAGATAAGTGTTTTAATTAACATTGGGGGGAGGGAAAAATATTTTTGACTTTAATGTCACTTTAAAGACCAACATCAGCCAATGAGCAAATGTCTTGAGTGTGCAGTTAACTCTACTCAGGAAACATTGTAACTGTAAAGAAATGAAGTCTGCAGCTTATCACAATGTGCAATAAACTAGACGGAAACCTTTTTTAGATGGTTATCTCGTGTGCATTGAGATGCGTGTAGAAGGTGCGTTGGGGACCATTAAAGTGACACTAAACTCCGGAGTGAAATCTTAAAAATCCATTCAAGTCCCTGAACTCCGAGCAACAATGTATCTTATTTGTGTATCACTCGGCTGTAGATCCTCCAATCATCACTGAATTGGGGCTGACTCTGTCCTTCCCTCTGGAGGGGGGGGGTACTTGTGTTCCCCATGGTCCCTGCGTGTGTTGTAGAGTAGTCACCGCTCCAAGTTCGCTTCCGGAATGGACTATAATCTCAATACAAATCAGTAAACTAAACATGAGATTGTAGTCCATCCCGGGCCAGGGGAGCTTGGAGCGGTGACTACTTTACAACACACACACACAGGGACCATGGGGAACAGGCGTATCCCCCCTCCAGACGGAAGGACAGTGTCAGCACCAATTCAGAGAATTCAGAGAATGAGAATTACCATTGCCCGGGGTCTGAGGACATACTATAGGTATGGAGTGTCAGGGGCATTACCATTGCCAGGAGACTGAGGACACATTGTAAGTATAGAACATCATGTATTATCATGGCCAGGAGGTACCATAGGCATTACCATGACCAGAAGAGCACGGACATGTAATTATAGCACGTCATGGGCACACCATTGCCAGAGGACGGATGACATACTGTAGGTATAGAGCATCATGGGTATTACCATGGCCAGAGGACTGAGGACATACTGTAAGTATAGTGTGTCAGGGGCATTACCATTGTCAGGAGACATATTGTAAGTATAGAACATCATGTGCATTACCATGGCCAGAGGACTGAGGACATGCTGTAAGTATAGAGTGTCATGTGCATTACCATGGCAAGAGGACTGAGGACATACTGTAAGTATAGAGTGTCAGAGGCATTACCATTGCCAGGAGACTGAGGACACATTGTAAGTATAGAACATCATGTATTATCATGGCCAGGAGGTACCATAGGCATTACCATGACCAGAAGAGCACGGACATGTAATTATAGCACGTCATGGGCACACCATTGCCAGAGGACGGATGACATACTGTAGGTATAGAGCATCATGGGTATTACCATGGCCAGAGGACTGAGGACATACTGTAAGTATAGTGTGTCAGGGGCATTACCATTGTCAGGAGACATATTGTAAGTATAGAACATCATGTGCATTACCATGGCCAGAGGACTGAGGACATGCTGTAAGTATAGAGTGTCAGGGGCATTATCATGTCCAGGAGACTGAGGACAAACTGGAAGTATAGAACATATTACATTAATATGGCCAAGGCCTCTGGGAGGGAGGGCTAGGGTCACTTCTGGGGGCGAGCACTGAGCCTGGAGTTGGGCTTTAAGTTGCTCGCTCTCACATGTATATCTATATAAAAAAATACTATAGTAATTGGGTGTTGAAAACTTCCCCGTAGATCATTGCTGTCCTCTGGTCGAGGTAGGGAAGGTTGCCAATAGGTCAGAAAGCATGTACTCCCCCGGACTCTCTTCGCTCTCCCTGATTAATTGCAAGAGGGTTTATATTTATATGAATTTATTCCAGGTAACCTCCCACACAGCCGAAACGCAGTCCGGTCATCACAAGACAAAAAGAAAAAAAGAAAAGCCGTCAGACTCTCTGAGAGCCCGGATCAGCCTGGCCCGGGCAGACGTGGCAAGGGCCTGGACACTTGTGAGCTCACGAGCCCGGTGCTTCAATCTCAGACGGCTAAGTGGTTGGCAATACTTGGGCAGTCCGGCCACCTTCCCCGGGACAGGAAGGCGAATTGTGCTGCTATTTCTGTTATCGTGTTTGCGTGTAACCTACGGAGCGCCTGCCAAATTATTTCTAGTAATTCCGAGCACAGCCGAGCGCTGCCAAGTGCTTGCCTTTCAGAAGCGGGTTTAAGAAGGCTCCCATTTCAGCGACTTAAGGGAAACGTAGAACCAAGCCGGATGAAGTGGTTACTTTGACTTCATTAAATGAGGCTCCTGTGCTGCCTCTTAATCCCCATGTATAGCCGGTCAAACTAGTTGTGAGGAGCTCTTGGTTTTACCTCTCAGCTTTGCTGGCATAGGGTCATTTCTCATCCCCATACAACGTTTTTGTTCTTTATTGAAGCTGAAAATAATAATGATGGAGGCCTCTGTTCACGTATCTCATCATGGAGTTGTACCATTGGCTGAAAGCTGATTTAACTTAAATACAAAACAGCAATCAATGCAGCTAAATCTTCATTAAATACCATGAAACAACTTTTTTTTAAATAAATGTAATACCTGAATCTGTCTTGGTTTCAAGAGTGTAATGCTCCTTTGGATTTTGCGGGTCTATGTGGATCACAGCTGCGGAACTATGCTTTAGGTAGTTCTGGGTATGGCAATCAGGCTGGGATCCCAGGCGTCTCTCTCAAGAGTAACTGAGAGTGAGGGATACATGCATCATTTGCCACAGAACTTAATTACGTGAGAAGAGGTTATTTAGCTCATAACCTTTTTAGGTATCAGGTAACTCAAGGAAGAAGAGGTTTGGATCGCTTATTCACCAGCTAAGCCTATTGAGTACAACGAAATCAAAAATAGAAATAATAATGGCTAATACCAGATGACAGTCTCAGGGTATTTATGACAGTAGCACCGTGCTATAATCAACCAGGTCCTGGTATAGGCCAGGTGTCGGCTGATAGTAACTCCTATCACCGTTCCAAGCAGAGTCTATGCAATCTATGCCAGCAGACTAGGTAACATTGCCCACAACTAGTAGTACTTGCGCTTTTAGAGGCTGGGTTCAGCAGGGTCTCCTCCAGAGTAGTCTGAGGTTGGAGAGGCCACCGTAGCAGGCGTTTCCTGGAGTGGTAGTAGCTGGGAGTAGTAAGAACGAGGCTCCTGGCGTGGATGGGGCATCAAACCCAATAGTGGAACGCTATAACAGCGTTCAGGTGAACCTTATATACCCCTCGAACGCGGAAGTGGAGCCGTGGAGCGTGCTGTCACTTCCGCGTTCCACCGTGGAGCGCAAAGAACCTCCCCTTCAGGGAGGGGAACGTCCCACGTGATGCGGCCGCTGCATTCCACGCTGGGACGCAGATGGCTCGCGGACAGTACGGACGTTACAAAGAGTTAGAAGAGTTCCAGGTAGAAGCAAGAGTTAGAAGAGTTCCAGGTAGAAGTTCAAGGCTTAGCCTCTGAAACGCCTAACCACTTCACTACCAAGGAAGACGAACAGCCGGTGGATATGCACCTTTTGTTCTGACCCTTTAATGCCTGTTTTTATTCGTCCTTTGTGAGTACCTTTATACCATTTCTTTTATTCGTTTATTTAAAAGTTTTTACGCGATGGAGGCGCTCTCTGTGTCTTGTCTTGCAGTGCTGAGGTTGTTCTGAACCTGGTGAGAGCCGCCCCGTTAAGGCCCTGCACTCCTGAACATCATTGATTAATACTCTCTTGAACCAAAATCTGCTGGCGCGGTGTTTGATTCTGTCTGCAGTAAAACTCAGCCTAGAAGAGGGAGGAACAGAACTAGCAGCCAATCAGACACTGCTGCATGCACATGTGCTTATAAGGAACATACTGGAAGCAGTGGCGGAACTACCAGGGTCGCAGAAGTCGCGGCCGCGACCGGGCCCTGGAGAAAGGATGAGAGGAAGGAATGAACTGTTATCAGCCCTTATAAAATCCTATGTACGGTAAAACTCAGACTGGAAAGGGGAGGAGCAGAAATAGTAGCCAATCAGGATGTGCTGTATGCACATGTGCTGACATGGAACATACTGGAAGGAAGAGAGGAAGGGAAGAACTGGTATCAGCCCTTATGAAACCCCCTGTACAGTAAAACTCAGACTGGAAGGGAGAGGAGCAGAAATAGACGCCAATCAGGATGTGCTGTATTCACATGTGCTTAGAAGGAATATGCTAGAAGGATGAGTGGCAGGGATGAACTCATGCCTAGTACTTGGCTACTGTTGCTTTATGGTCCATTCATGGGCTGTAACTTGCAAAAGCCAATAGCAGGCTTGCCATTGCTCCTGCCGACTGAGCAGAGGTGCAGAAGTGAGGGACAACTTTCTCTCTCAGGTCCGCTCCTCTGCTCAGTGGGCGGTGTGTCAATAGCCAGTCTGCTTTTGGCTATTTCAAATTAAAATAGCCAATCGCTCTTGCTCCGGGCTGCTAACCTCCACCTGTCGCCTGTGGAAGCTGGCCGGCAGCAGAATGGGGCCACACGAGGCAGGGGTATTGGGGGGGTGCAAGTAGCTGGTCTTGCCTAGGGCGCAAGATAGTCTAGCATCGGACTTGAACGTGGATAAATAAAGTGTGCTATATCACGTGCCCTTAGACAAACTAAATTGCAGAAGGGTTACAGACCTGGATGTGATGCCCTCGTGACGCGGACGGCGGCTTGGGGTGGTGTGCAGACGGCGTCATTTGGGTCCCGACCCATAGCTTGACAAACACTGGTGTAGAGTGCTGAGACAGCACACAGAGTTCAGACAGAGTTCACTCATTTTGCAGTAGTCAGAAGGGATGCAGAATAATTGCGTGTCATCAGCGTTGATGAATCAAAGTTACAATCCAGTGCTTAGTCGGTGTCCGAAGGATGACATTATTATGTCGAGTTTAAAGCTCCATAGGCTAGTAATAAATCTAATTTTTAATAAAGTTAAAGGGAAATCAAATCTTTCCCAATAAATCAGACAGAATGTAATAAGAAGAAGCAGATGTGGGCCGGGTAGGAGACGGTATCATTTCAGTGCACATTTGCAGAATTAAATTCTATGAACTGAATTAAAGTTCATAAATTACTTCAACAGACCCGGGACCACTTGAGGTTGACATTTGTGTAAAGCCAAAATCATCTGAGACGCTATCTGAATATTCTTTGGAGATTTAAAGGATGTTTGATTAGCGCGGAGTCGCGGACAACGTTTTCAGCGTTCTTGGGGGCCAACTGATAAAATGGGAGTCTGCCTGTAATGGATCCCCGCCATCTGCGCATGTGCAGCCTGAGCTGCTCGGGAACGCGCCATTCCGCGCATGCGCAGAAACAGTAACCTGCGCAGAAGAAGATGCGCAGAAACAGTAACCTGCGCGGAAGAAGATGCGCCATCCCGCGCATGCGCAGAAGCAGTAATCCGTCAGCATGAAAATCTGCCATGATGGCGCACAGGAAATGACATCACTGGCCCTATATAAACCCAGCAGCAGTACCACCATGTTGCTGGTTTATTGTCAGCTAATCCTTGTTCCAGTTTGTTGATATCTTGCTTGATCCTTGTGACCCGGACTTCCTCGATTAACCTTGAATTCTGCCTGCCTTGACCTCGGAACTGTTATTTGACCATTCTTCTGCCTGACCCCTTTTGTACTGGAATTGCCTGCTTGGAACCTGACCTCGGATTGCCCATTGGATTACGGCTTGCACGGTGCTCAACACCACTGGCACTCCTGCCACTTGTTGTCCCGCTGGGCTCTGTTCCCATCCTCAGAGTCTCCCAGGAAACAAGGTGCAAGGGAAGCCTCCTCTCACATCCGGTCTCCCAGAAGGTACGTAACACTGCCCTCAAAATGCTTTTCCAGTTTTTGGAAAGTCATTCTAGGCAGATCGTGTTGTTCAGAGACGTGACCTTTTATTGTGCGGGGCAATGCGAAGATATCTGCTAGTATCCAAGAAGCTAAAGCCCCAAACCCCAGAAATGTATGGTATCTTTGCATTTATAGGGACTGGCAAGTTGTCACCGCACCACATCCCTAATATTGTAATGAAAGCACCATTTGAAGAAAATTCTGGGACTTTTCTGGCGCTACAATGGAAATGTCACACCTACCATATTAAATTGTAACAACGTCCTCTGTATTGTTACAAAGATATTAAAAAAAACTAGGGCTGTTACATAGTTACATAGTATTTGGGGTTGAATAAAGACATTAGTCCATCAAGTCCAACCCATATAGGTCCACGCATCATCTCTTTCTTAGGAGTTCTTGTACCCCTGTATATTATGGTCCCTCAGGAAATCTTCTAAGAGTTTCTTGAACAATTCCACACTCCTGGCTGAAATCACTGCCGGGGGCAGTGAGTTCCAGACCCTAACCGCTCTTACCGTGAAGAACCCCCTTCGCCCCTTGTGCTGAAATTTGTTTTCCACCAATTTTAGGTGGTGGCCTCTAGTTTTTGTAACGGAGTTAATCTTAAAGAGTTTGTTGCCAATGTTGCTGTCGCCATTGAACATCTTGTACATGAAAATCATATACCCCCTTAATCTCCTTACTTCCAACGTGAACATGTTTACATTTTTGAGCCTTGTCTCATAGCTCTGGTCCTCCAGCCCCCTCCTCCTTGTCTCGTAGCTCTGGTCCTCCATTCCCCTAATTAGTTTAGTTGCCCTCCACTGGACACTCTCCAGATCAAGGACATCTTTTCTTAATACTGGTGACCAGAACTGGACCGCGTACTCCAGATGAGGCCGAACCAATGCTCTATAAAGTGGCACAATTATAGACTTGTCCCTGCAATACATCCCCTTCTTAATACAGGACAAGACCCTGCTAGCTTTGTTTACAGCAGCCTGGCACTGCAAACTACCCTTTAGTTTGTGGTCTACAATGACCCCCAAATCTTTTTCTATTTGTGACTTCCCCAGCGGCATACCCATAATTGCATAACCCATTTGCTTGTTTTTATTTCCAAAGTGCATTACTTTGCATTAAAATTGATTGATTACTGAATAAAATTTTCGTGTTTGCTTAATCGAATTTTTTTTAATCGATTAATTTTGATTAATGATAACGCACATACAGATCCAACTACATTGGCCTGCACACATACAGCACAGCAATGAAGTCATAAAATGAACTAGGATCACACTAATCCAGCACGTTACTAATCTCACGTGCCCCACTCAATATGGCCGCCGCTTGAGTGGGGCAACTCAGAATAATAACGTGCTGGATTAGTGTGATCCGAGTTCATTTTATTACTTCATTGCTGTGCTGTATGTGT
>NW_017306662.1:790067-790648 GCF_000935625.1 Nanorana parkeri
TGACGTCACGGACATCAACGTCACCGGACTCCTTCCCCCTTCCCTTCGTTAGTTGACGGAGCCACTTGGGGAAGGGGGGAGGAGTCCGGTGACGTCGATGTCCGTGACGTCACCGGATCTGCGACGGGACTCCCGGAAGACCTGGAAGCCGGCGGAGAGGTGAGTGTATTCATGATTGATCAAAAGAATTTTAATCGATCAAAAATGTCAACGAATAATCAGGTAATTAATCGTTAAATTCCGCAGCCCTATAAAAAAACACATAAAAGAAAAGAGATTTGGTACATACCTGCGGCTCAGGCAAGATGGCTACAACAATTAGTTATAACAACATCTACACTGTACTTTCACATGAGATACCCTCAATGCCAGTCAGAACTTTACATATTCCTGTGTATAAGAAAGTTATTTCCTTCTATCTTAAAGGAGAACTATGAGGGGGGGGAGGGTGCTTTTCACTCACCTCATAGTTCTAGCCGACCTGTGACAATGAGACTGTCACGGGTCGGCTCAGTAGATCGGGAAGTGAGCGAACACATACCGGCGTTCGCTCACCTCTCGATCCTGTCACGGCTCTCTGC
>NW_017306662.1:790745-792064 GCF_000935625.1 Nanorana parkeri
GAGTTGCATTACAAATACAGGCAGGAAATACGAAATTCCGTTGACGTATTTTCGTTCCGTTACGAACATTCGTTATATTGAAGGTAAAAAAAGTACATTTATATTGGAGTTGATGGTAGGTTTTTTTTTTAAAGTCCGAAATACGGAATTCGGAATACGGAATCCGTTAACGGAATTCGTATTTCGGATAAAAAAAACAACTACCACTCCAATATTAACAAAGGTATTTTGCTTTTTAACTTCATCATAACGAATGTTCGTAAAGTTACGAAAATATAACTGCCACTAACGAAATTTCGTATTTCGTACGAATCCGAATTGAGTTCAGTTCCGAATTACGAAATACGAAATAACGGATATTCCGAAACGAAACGAAACAGAACAAATTTTTTGACGGCGCACAAGTCTACTCCCGTTACCCTAAGGAGAACTATGGGGAAAAACACTGACCCCATAGTTCTCCTTTAAGCTGTTGTGATGATGGGGTAGCGGTGATTTAACATGTTTCCCATATCAGTTGATCTGCCTCATCAGGAAGTATAGAGAACATGTTTGAAGGCTGGCCGAAGGCTAGCCTGGATTTGTGGGAGGAGCCTGTGCCTTTAAAGACGGCACGGCTCACAGGGGATTTACGTTGGTGGGTCACGAACGTCCCCACCCGCCCATTCCCATTGCTTTCATTCATTCATTTAATTTACATTCAGATTATGCCCTCTTTTAGGCATACTGACCTGAGAAGGCCAAGGCACACCACAGGCCATGGGGGGGGGGGCGGCAGGGTATCACTTACTTGATAAGGCTCGGACCACAAAATCTATATATGTATAGCAACAGGCATCAACCAGATAAAGTATCCAAGCCCTAATCTAAGGTTTAGATTAACCCCACCCCAAACAAAATGGTTCGTCGGGTGCCGACGGGTCAGCGTGCGTCTGCTTTTTTAAAAATTTTGACGACCCTGGATGTCGCGATTGACCTTAGGATTACCTCGGTGGAGCAAATTTTGGGATTTTTATTTTTTATTAAACGAATTGTCAACAACTTTTTTTGTTTGTTCAATTAAAGCATTTTTTCTTTAACTGTGGGCTCTTTATTTACATGTTATGTAACCCTATAGTGTATGAGTACCCTTTACTCATTCACATGGGGGGCGGCATCTGATGCAAATAAGCCCCCCTGCCCGCAGACCCTCACAACCAACGGGTCAGGACTTGTGATTGCTCATGATTTCATACAATCATGTGGAGTGCCGTGTCTCTTCATCACCACAGAAATCTCCCATTCTATCAGTTAGCTGTATTTCTTTCCTTGCACTTGAT
>NW_017306662.1:792114-795472 GCF_000935625.1 Nanorana parkeri
AATTACATTTTATAGCTTCCTGAATAAAATGAAAACTCCTCGCTGCATAAAATATTTATAGTCTTGTTGTCAAGTGTTTCCTGGTCCCGGCACTGACCCCTGCCTATTATTTCAGCAATATATCACCTTCCCTCTGCATATATGCCTGTGCATGGGCCAAAAATATTGTTTCCATCGCTGACAGATTGAACTATACATAGCTTATAATATAACCCTTTGCGCCGTATTCCTTTTCCGTGATTGCAGTGGTGGGCTAATCATCATTTTTATGTTCTTCATTGTTTGCAGGTCTCAGGGCAGATGAAACCCATCCAGCCTATGGAGCCGTTCATTGGGAGACGTTGACATCTATCAGTTATTAGGGATGTGGGGAGAGATTTTGGTAAAATTGACTGACTCTTAGAACCGCTTAGGTGAGATTTGCTAAAAAAAGAAACCATCTTTTTTTTTTTAAATCTGCATTTTCCTTTGTCGCTTCTTCGAGGGTGTTTCCATTTCTTCTCTGGTTCTTACAAGGATCCCAAGTCTTCAGCCTTCCTAAATGGCTGGGCCAGGATAACGTAACTCTTTATATTGTAAAGCGCTGCGCAAACTGTTGCGCAGAACTATGGGCTTAAGGCTTTTCCCCATAGTTCTCCTTAGGGTAAAGTCTCTAGAATTGTAACATTGTATCACGTTATTTATGTATTTATTTCCGATGATCCTCAGCTCCATTTAATGGCCATAATGTGATATTTTCCTGATTTACTCTTTCCTTTATTAAAGGAGAAGTATGGGGTCAGGGCTTTTCCCCATAGTTCTCCTAAGGGTCACGGGAGAACACAAACTAGCGTCCTCCCGTGACCCGAAGCTCATCTGTAGCTCGTGGTATACTGAGACGGCGCAGCCGGAATGGATCCCGACATTGCTGTCGAGATCCACCCAGCTGCGGGATTGACAGCTGGCTCTGCCTATCCAGAGGCAGAGCCAGCTGTGCCCGCCCCCTCCCCCCCCCTCCGTTCTGCCAGTCAGCGCTGGAGGATCAGACAGGAGAGGGGGGAATCCCTGCACGGAGCCGTGAGTGACAGTCACGGCTCTCTGCAGGGACAGGATCGCTTCCCGATCTATTGAGCCGACCTGTGACAGTTTAATTGTCACAGGTCGGCTCAGATTATGAGGCTGAGTGGAAATCACACCCCTCATAGTTCTCCTTTAATTAACCTATTGAAGAACATTCGAGCAGAAAGAAATTACACCAAGAACAATACAATTTTCCCCATTTGGTTAACTCGAACAGAACGAATCTCAATGCAGTTTCGCTGGATGAATAGGTTTGTGAATTTTTAAAAATGGACCCCCTGGTGTTCTATTTATTTGTGTGTTTGTTCCCGTGTCCCCCCGCCATGCGCTGTGGTCTCTTCCTCAGACTCCTATGTCTCTGCTGTGTTCTGTAGTGTTGTAAGGAATCTTTTTCCCCTGTTGGACCAAATTGAACTGTGCTTTCAGGGGTGTCCCGAGGCCAGGTGTCAATCGGAGCGGACACTGGGTGACAACCTGTCGTAACTTCATTGCGCATGCGCAGTCATCTAATTGACGCCTGCCGGCGGCCATCTTGGTGATGGATGCCAGCAGAGAGAGCAGGGGATGTTCACCCAGCGGGATGAGTCATGCCGCCGGGTTCCCTCCTCTCTCCTGACACTGTTGGGCTCTCAGTCCATGACCGAGTGCCCAGACTTTTTAGAGGGCGTGACACCAAAATGACTGTCAGTCATTTTGGTGTCACCCCTCCAATGGTGTCATCCCCCACACCCCACTTGTGACGCCACTGCATGCTTTATAGGGGTTTTTTTTTGCCTTCCTCTGGATCAACAGTGTGTAACTGTGGGCATAGCGTTCAGTTTAGGCTTTTCTTCTTCTTTTTTCATATCTCTATAGGTTGAACTCGATGGACATGTGTCTTTTTTCAACCTGACTAACTATGTAACTATGTATGGGTCGGAGGAAGAAACCACAGAATGCAGTGGGGGACACTGGCAGCTGACACTCCTGGGGAAGTCTCACGGAGGCTGCATTAGACATGGGCCCCGCAGAGAGGTGAGTACAACACCTCTTCTATTGCACGGATCACTTTATTGCTAGATGTTTAGCGCAGTGACAGGGTCACTTTAAAGCCCAGCCTATTGGCGCAGGAAATCTGAAGCCCAGGAACACATCAAGTGTGTTCCTGGGCCACTGCCCCAAACACGTCCTTTAGCCGATACCCAGAGTCCTTCGTCCCGGGGCAGTATATTGAATTTCTGATGCCCGGGTATTGCCATATTGCGCCGAGCGTATATTGTGCCAATTTTAGGGCTCGGCAGCGAGCATGAAATGTCATTGTCTTTCTAAGAAGAAGATTTATTTTTATTTAGCTGATAGAGATGGATTACGGCTAAATCCGGGCAAATCCTCAACCACACCACAGCATCCTGCGTCACTGATACACTGTATATTATACTGGAGGAATCATACATATAACATAAAACTGTAATACCCAAACGTATGGGGAGGTCACCATCCAACGGAATATGGACGCTGCAGCGATTGGACAATATTCCGACTATATGACGGAAAGAACTGATTTACTATCTGCTCTCCTTAAAGGAGAACTATGGGGGCAGGGCTTTTCCGCATAGTTCTCCTTAGGGTAACAGGAGGACACAAACTAGCGTCCTCTCGTCACCCTAAGCTCAGTATATAGGGAGTTACAGCTCGCGGTATACTGAGGCGCCGCAGCCGGAGCGGATACCGACATCGATGTCGAGATCCGCCCAGCTGCGTGATTGACAGCTGGCTCTGCCTATCTAGAGGCAGAGCCAGCTGTACCCGCCCCCTCCCCCGTCCGTTCCGCCAGTCAGCGCTGGAGGATCGGAGCGGGGAGAGGGGAATCCAGGCCCTCCCCCGTCACGGCAGAGAGCCGTGACAGGATCGAGAGGGGAGCGAACGCCGGTATGTGTTCGCTCACCTCCCGATCTACTGAGCCAACCTGTGACAGTCGCATTGTCACAGGTCGGCTAGAACTATGAGGTGAGTGGAAATCACTCATCTCATAGTTCTCCGTTAAACCCTCCGGTGTTAAAAAGTTAAAAATAAAATAAAAAACGCGTTAAAAACGGTTTAAACTTACCCGTGTCTTCACCGTGCGCTCCCGTCCGAAAATGTGATAATTCTCGGGCGGCCGCAAAGCATCTTGGGGTGCACGCATGCGCAGTTTGGATTTTCGGCCGGGCGACGAGGAGAGATACAAGGTAAGTCTATGGACGGCGTGCACCCGCATGCAGACACCTTGGGACAGGAAGTGCCAGCAAGGACAGAGGAGTCAGCGCTGGATCGGACACCC
>NW_017306662.1:795786-801143 GCF_000935625.1 Nanorana parkeri
AAGTGGAATTATTCTTTAATTAATGACAAAGTTATCACAAAATAAACATAGATATATAAACAATGTTTTCATAGCTCAATAGCGCGCAATGCCGCTCAGCTCCGAATCGCGCAGAAAAATGCGCGATTCACCGCGCCGCTCAGTGTGAATGGGGGTCTTAGAGTCTAATTTGTCTTCAATGGGCTAAGGGATAGAATCTGTTCAATAAATTGGTGCGCTCAGGACGGGTAACCTTCCCAGCAGGGACACAGGTATAATAAAATAAAAATCACAGAGGTTGTAACCCTCTTCCGCATTCTATTCAAGCTGAACTGAACTTCTAGGTAGAGTTCCTCTTAATGTCTGTGTACATACAGTAGCCGGGATTCCGACGCTCGCTCCCTTGTATGAATCATCGCGTGTCGCGGATTTAGAATCCTCTGATCTACAATGTAACAATGTATTTTAGGTTCAGTGGCCCCTGAACTGACTCACATAACCACAACTCCTTCAAGTCACCACTTCCCCATGTGACGCGCTATCACGATACACGCAGTCACTGGTTATGGAGGGATGCGTCATCACGCCAGGATCACGCCAGCATCACGCCAGGATCACGCCAGCATTTTCTTGTCTTTTCTGTCACTAAAAGTACATTTTACCAAAATGTAAAACTTTTCTTTGTAACCGTCTCGGGGGGATCGTGACCCGCCTGCAGAGTAGGTAACACATGGAGTACAGGGGTCATCAGTAGGTAACACATGGAGTACAGGGGTCATCAGTAGGTAACACATGGAGTACAGGGGTCATCAGTAGGTAACACATGGAGTACAGGGGTCATCAGGTAACACATGGAGTACAGGGGTCATCAGGTAACACATGGAGTACAGGGGTCATCAGGTAACACATGGAGTACAGGGGTCATCAGTAGGTAACGCATGGAGTACAGGGGTCATCAGTAGGTAACGCATGGAGTACGGGGGGTCATCAGTAGGTAATACATGGAGTACAGGGGTCATCAGTAGGTAACACATGGAGTACAGGGGTCATCAGGTAACACATGGAGTACAGGGGTCATCAGGTAACACATGGAGTACAGGGGTCATCAGGTAACACATGGAGTACAGGGGTCATCAGGTAACACATGGAGTACAGGGGTCATCAGGTAACACATGGAGTACAGGGGTCATCAGGTAACACATGGAGTACAGGGGTCATCAGGTAACACATGGAGTACAGGGGTCATCAGGTAACACATGGAGTACAGGGGTCATCAGGTAACACATGGAGTACAGGGGTCATCAGGTAACACATGGAGTACAGGGGTCATCAGGTAACACATGGAGTACAGGGGTCATCAGGTAACACATGGAGTACAGGGGTCATCAGGTAACACATGGAGTACAGGGGTCATCAGGTAACACATGGAGTACAGGGGTCATCAGGTAACACATGGAGTACAGGGGTCATCAGGTAACACATGGAGTACAGGGGTCATCAGGTAACACATGGAGTACAGGGGTCATCAGGTAACACATGGAGTACAGGGGTCATCAGGTAACACATGGAGTACAGGGGTCATCAGGTAACACATGGAGTACAGGGGTCATCAGGTAACACATGGAGTACAGGGGTCATCAGGTAACACATGGAGTACAGGGGTCATCAGGTAACACATGGAGTACAGGGGTCATCAGGTAACACATGGAGTACAGGGGTCATCAGGTAACACATGGAGTACAGGGGTCATCAGGTAACACATGGAGTACAGGGGTCATCAGGTAACACATGGAGTACAGGGGTCATCAGGTAACACATGGAGTACAGGGGTCATCAGGTAACACATGGAGTACAGGGGTCATCAGGTAACACATGGAGTACAGGGGTCATCAGGTAACACATGGAGTACAGGGGTCATCAGGTAACACATGGAGTACAGGGGTCATCAGGTAACACATGGAGTACAGGGGTCATCAGGTAACACATGGAGTACAGGGGTCATCAGGTAACACATGGAGTACAGGGGTCATCAGGTAACACATGGAGTACAGGGGTCATCAGGTAACACATGGAGTACAGGGGTCATCAGGTAACACATGGAGTACAGGGGTCATCAGGTAACACATGGAGTACAGGGGTCATCAGGTAACACATGGAGTACAGGGGTCATCAGGTAACACATGGAGTACAGGGGTCATCAGGTAACACATGGAGTACAGGGGTCATCAGGTAACACATGGAGTACAGGGGTCATCAGGTAACACATGGAGTACAGGGGTCATCAGGTAACACATGGAGTACAGGGGTCATCAGGTAACACATGGAGTACAGGGGTCATCAGGTAACACATGGAGTACAGGGGTCATCAGGTAACACATGGAGTACAGGGGTCATCAGGTAACACATGGAGTACAGGGGTCATCAGGTAACACATGGAGTACAGGGGTCATCAGGTAACACATGGAGTACAGGGGTCATCAGGTAACACATGGAGTACAGGGGTCATCAGGTAACACATGGAGTACAGGGGTCATCAGGTAACACATGGAGTACAGGGGTCATCAGGTAACACATGGAGTACAGGGGTCATCAGGTAACACATGGAGTACAGGGGTCATCAGGTAACACATGGAGTACAGGGGTCATCAGGTAACACATGGAGTACAGGGGTCATCAGGTAACACATGGAGTACAGGGGTCATCAGGTAACACATGGAGTACAGGGGTCATCAGGTAACACATGGAGTACAGGGGTCATCAGGTAACACATGGAGTACAGGGGTCATCAGGTAACACATGGAGTACAGGGGTCATCAGGTAACACATGGAGTACAGGGGTCATCAGGTAACACATGGAGTACAGGGGTCATCAGGTAACACATGGAGTACAGGGGTCATCAGGTAACACATGGAGTACAGGGGTCATCAGGTAACACATGGAGTACAGGGGTCATCAGGTAACACATGGAGTACAGGGGTCATCAGGTAACACATGGAGTACAGGGGTCATCAGGTAACACATGGAGTACAGGGGTCATCAGGTAACACATGGAGTACAGGGGTCATCAGGTAACACATGGAGTACAGGGGTCATCAGGTAACACATGGAGTACAGGGGTCATCAGGTAACACATGGAGTACAGGGGTCATCAGGTAACACATGGAGTACAGGGGTCATCAGGTAACACATGGAGTACAGGGGTCATCAGGTAACACATGGAGTACAGGGGTCATCAGGTAACACATGGAGTACAGGGGTCATCAGGTAACACATGGAGTACAGGGGTCATCAGGTAACACATGGAGTACAGGGGTCATCAGGTAACACATGGAGTACAGGGGTCATCAGGTAACACATGGAGTACAGGGGTCATCAGGTAACACATGGAGTACAGGGGTCATCAGGTAACACATGGAGTACAGGGGTCATCAGGTAACACATGGAGTACAGGGGTCATCAGGTAACACATGGAGTACAGGGGTCATCAGGTAACACATGGAGTACAGGGGTCATCAGGTAACACATGGAGTACAGGGGTCATCAGGTAACACATGGAGTACAGGGGTCATCAGGTAACACATGGAGTACAGGGGTCATCAGGTAACACATGGAGTACAGGGGTCATCAGGTAACACATGGAGTACAGGGGTCATCAGGTAACACATGGAGTACAGGGGTCATCAGGTAACACATGGAGTACAGGGGTCATCAGGTAACACATGGAGTACAGGGGTCATCAGGTAACACATGGAGTACAGGGGTCATCAGGTAACACATGGAGTACAGGGGTCATCAGGTAACACATGGAGTACAGGGGTCATCAGGTAACACATGGAGTACAGGGGTCATCAGGTAACACATGGAGTACAGGGGTCATCAGGTAACACATGGAGTACAGGGGTCATCAGGTAACACATGGAGTACAGGGGTCATCAGGTAACACATGGAGTACAGGGGTCATCAGGTAACACATGGAGTACAGGGGTCATCAGGTAACACATGGAGTACAGGGGTCATCAGGTAACACATGGAGTACAGGGGTCATCAGGTAACACATGGAGTACAGGGGTCATCAGGTAACACATGGAGTACAGGGGTCATCAGGTAACACATGGAGTACAGGGGTCATCAGGTAACACATGGAGTACAGGGGTCATCAGGTAACACATGGAGTACAGGGGTCATCAGGTAACACATGGAGTACAGGGGTCATCAGGTAACACATGGAGTACAGGGGTCATCAGGTAACACATGGAGTACAGGGGTCATCAGGTAACACATGGAGTACAGGGGTCATCAGGTAACACATGGAGTACAGGGGTCATCAGGTAACACATGGAGTACAGGGGTCATCAGGTAACACATGGAGTACAGGGGTCATCAGGTAACACATGGAGTACAGGGGTCATCAGGTAACACATGGAGTACAGGGGTCATCAGGTAACACATGGAGTACAGGGGTCATCAGGTAACACATGGAGTACAGGGGTCATCAGGTAACACATGGAGTACAGGGGTCATCAGGTAACACATGGAGTACAGGGGTCATCAGGTAACACATGGAGTACAGGGGTCATCAGGTAACACATGGAGTACAGGGGTCATCAGGTAACACATGGAGTACAGGGGTCATCAGGTAACACATGGAGTACAGGGGTCATCAGGTAACACATGGAGTACAGGGGTCATCAGGTAACACATGGAGTACAGGGGTCATCAGGTAACACATGGAGTACAGGGGTCATCAGGTAACACATGGAGTACAGGGGTCATCAGGTAACACATGGAGTACAGGGGTCATCAGGTAACACATGGAGTACAGGGGTCATCAGGTAACACATGGAGTACAGGGGTCATCAGGTAACACATGGAGTACAGGGGTCATCAGGTAACACATGGAGTACAGGGGTCATCAGGAGGTAACGCATGGAGTACAGGGGTCATCAGTAGGTGCAGAGCCTGCTGGCGCTCCCTCCTCCCAGCCTCCGTCCTGCTGGGCAGTGAATTACGGGAACGCGATTTAAAGACGGACTGAGAGGCCACTTAGATATGAAGACCAGGGACTTATAATGGATTAAATGTCGAGTGTGAGAAGCTCCCAGTGTGCAGAGACATCAGAGGAAGACATTACAGTCCAGGAGAGTATGCGGAACAACTGTGCAAGACTGAAGGGGAGGACGGAGGTCAGATGGAAGACTGAAGAGGAGGACGGAGGTCAGATGGAAGACTGAAGGGGAGGACGCAGGTCAGATATAAGACTGAAGGGGAGGACGGAGGTCAGATAGAAGACTGAAGGGGAGGACGGAGGTCAGATAGAAGACTGAAGGGGAGGACGGAGGTCAGATAGAAGACTGAAGGGGGAGGACGAGGTCAGATA
>NW_017306662.1:801555-803077 GCF_000935625.1 Nanorana parkeri
CAGATAGAAGACTGAAGGGGAGGACGGAGGTCAGATAGAAGACTGAAGGGGAGGACGGAGGTCAGATAGAAGACTGAAGGGGGAGGACGGAGGTCAGATAGAAGACTGAAGGGGAGGACGAAGGTCAGATAGAAGACTGAAGGGGAGGATGCAGGTCAGATATAAGACTGAAGGGGAGGACGGAGGTCAGATAGAAGACTGAAAGGGAAGGACCGAGGTCAGATAGAAGACTGAAGGGGAGGATGTCTTTTATAAGAAATGAACATTGGTCTTCATTCCGCGTTGTCGCATTCAGGGGTCACATGGACTCGTATACTTTGTAGTGTTGTTGTTTCTTAGAAGCACAATGTAGCGTGTTAATATGGAAACGTCGTCATGTATGTACACGGAGGTTGGATGACCTGTATGGAGTTTTCCTGTAATAAAGCCAGGGGGGGGGGAGCGAGGGATTCTGGGAGTTTCCGGCACTTCCTTTAGGGTCAGGTCAGACTTGATGCCACTTTAACAAGCAGTAAACTTTCCCCCCAAAACACGGCAACAACAACGACGCCGTCCAAGCTGCATATGGGAAACACCCGGATTGTGCCAACTCCAGTCAGTCTCTCCTTTTCGCCATCTTCCCTCTCCAGCTGCCCAATTTGAAATTTCAGACAGTGTGCAGCAGATGACGGGATATTAAAGGGTATATTCAGCAAAAGTAACGGTATGATTTTTGCAAATACGCTTCACCATCGAAAAGCCGTCCTTGACCTCCAGTCCGGTGACTTTGCCTAGGCTGAGATGAATTCACCAGTCTGCTGCAGGCAGGAAGAAGCATTTCCTCAGTCTCCCCTCCCCCAGTGATCAGTCTGCTGCAGGCAGGAGGAAGCATTGCCCCAGTCTCCCCTCCCCCAGTGATCTTTCTGTTGCAGGCAGTAGGAAGCATTTCCTCAGTCTCCCCTCCCCCAGTGATAGGTCTGCTGCAGGCAGGAGGAAGCATTTCTTCAGTCTCCCCTCCCCCAGGGATCAGTCTGCTGCAGGCAGGAGGAAGCATTTCCTCAGTCTCCCCTCCCCCAGGGATCAGTCTGCAACATTGTAACTTTATAGTAAGTCACATGGTGAAAGGCTGCAGCAGGGGCTGATCTGCATCAGACATTGGTGAACAAGAACTGCACAGGCACCGGGATTTACATGACTCTGAGCCGGCATCTCAGTCCAGGAAGTAGACGGTGATCCCGGATGATGCCTGAACAAAGATGGCGCCGTCCTACTGGAGAGAAAAGCAGATAAGCACAGTGTCAGGGGGGAGTCCTGTGCTCTCAGTGAGAGGTAACAGGTACCGGCCTTATGTACTTATCACGAAGCGATACATTGTATCAGATATTAGATCCACTTCAACACCCGCAAGGAAAATGGCGTATCCCCTTCATTTCACCTTTGGCCCCCGCGATCCGCCAGCGACCGGACACGAAAACGCGGCTTCGGCCGCCGACGGAGAAACCTTTTTTTTTTTTTTCCTTTTTTTTTTTTTATATTCCATGGT
>NW_017306662.1:803278-804401 GCF_000935625.1 Nanorana parkeri
TCCCCCCCCCCCCCACCCCCGACCTCTCCTCAGACAGAAATATGCGCAAAAGCCAGTTATGGGCAAAACAGCGGTTTTTGAAACTGGAACATCTGTCGACGGGAAAGGGAAGATTTGGAGCGGCGCGCGTCACATCTGACCTTGGCGGGAGCGCAGAGAGGGCGCTAGAGACGCCGCGCTGCCCGCAGCTCTCCATCCGTTACGTTCGTTTCCTTTCTGGACCCTTCCGAACTCCATTCGCATTGCGGCGATTATTCTGAGCGCAGAAACAAAGTGGCGTCACGCTCATCCTTCGGGTTGGGCATGCAGATCGTCCTCCTACTCATTACAGGTCTGGAAGCAACAGGCAGCCAGGCAACCGGCATGTTCAGAAGGAGGTCGCCAATAGCAGAAGAAGACTGAGGTGGAGGACGGAGGTCAGATAGAAGACTGAAGGGGAGGATGGAGGTCAGATAGAAGACTGAAGGGAAGGACGGAGGTCAGATAGAAGACTGAAGGGGAGGACAGAGGTCAGATAGAAGACTGAAGGGAAGGACGGAGGTCAGATAAAAGACTGAAGGGGAGGACGGAGGTCAGATAGAAGACTCAAGGGGAGGACGGAGGTCAGATTTAAACAATATATTTTTCAATAGAAGTCTATATATTAGACCTAAAAATAGAGACAAGAGAAAAGGAAAAAGGGACTTCCAAAAGTGGGACTCTTGGGAGGTATGGGGGGGGGTTGTCACTGGGACAGGAAAGCAGCCACGAACCATTGTCAGAAGTTCTAACATTTCTCAACTAAAAATGTGTTTATGTCTGTGTCCCCATTGGAAAGATTTGTCATAACTTCCTGTCCTAAAAGGAAATGAGGGGCAAATCTCCCCCACAGGGCCCTCCTTACCATCTTGTCTTGAATTGTATTGTGATTGTAATGTCTTCCTTATATTGTACAGCGCTGCGCACACTGTTGGCGCCATATAAATCCCGTATAATAATAATAATGAATGATAGAGAATGGCCGCTACAGCGAAAATCCAACATTGCCGCGTGCGGAGTGCGAGGATTTCATACACAGAGACTTGTAAAGTCGATGACAGGTCCACTTTAATAAAATATGGCTGCTGTTTCCCTTGTGCACAGA
>NW_017306662.1:804447-809009 GCF_000935625.1 Nanorana parkeri
AGAAAATAAAGAAGGACATTCCGGCAATCAGCGTCCAATCTCGGAGAACGGTCGGATCTTCCGTTACACATTAATGACATTTACTGAAATGACTTCCTAATGAAGGATTCCCGGAATCTGCCGTCATTTAGTAGCCGAGACTTGCGTCTCCGTGTGATAGGGGAAAAAAAACAAGAATCGTATAGACGGCGCTGAGCGTCCGCGACACCGGACCGCACGAAAAAAATCCCAATTTAAAGGATGAAAACAAAGTGTCCCTTTAAACGTTAAAGAAGAACTCCGGGAGAATCCAACAACTTCAAGGAGAACTATGAGGGGGGGGGGGCTTTCACTCCTCCTCATAGACCTCTAGATAGGCAGAGCCAGCTGTCAGTCACGCAGCTGGGCGGATCCCGGCACAATTGTGGGGATCCGCTCCGGCTGCGGCGTCTCAGTATACCGCGAGCTGTAGCTCCCTATATACTGAGCCTAGGGTGACGGGAGGACGCTAGTTTGTGTCCTCCCGTTACCCTAAGGAGAACTATGGGGAAAAGACTTAACCCCATCCTTTAACCTGGCAATGAGGCTCCCCCCGGCACTGAAAGGGTTAAGTGCTCTGGCCCCGATATCCTGTTTTAGGGTGCCTCCTTTCCTTGGCAGGGTCCTATGGAGCCATCCCTGTGTGTGCTAGTAAGCCATGTGTGTCAGCAGGTATCTCCCACGGTCCCTGCTCCCCATTCATCCTTCTTACCTTCTCCAAGTTAGTAGACGGTCGGCTGCTGGAGACTACTCTGCGACCTTGTACTGCACCGGAAGTTCAGGGAAGCCGAGCTGAGAGAGTAGGAGCTGTCCAGAAACATGATGACTGTAAGCACTTGGGGCGAAAAGTAACAGAAACATTTTGCGGGGCGATGAAGATTGGATCGATCTGATTCATCATTGAAACAAAGTTTGAGAGTTTAATACCACAAGGCCGTGCGGTCACATGACCCCACGATAAAACATAAAAAGATACAAAATGTTATTTGTTATATATTATTATTATTATTATAAACAAAGAAAAAAAAACCTTAGCACCTCCCCCAACCCTCCTTATCCATCGAAAGGGGCGGATCGCCGGCTTTGGCGCTTGATGCCAATATCCGCGTATTGATCTCCCCGAGTCCGCGCGCTCAGGAATGCCAACGAAGACTCAAGAGAGTTCGCCTTTAAATTGTGAGCTCAAAATCTTCATGACCCGTTAACGCAAATGCGTTGGCAAAAACAAGTGCGCTTTACTGAAGCGATACCCAAGTGCGGTGCGTCTCGCCCATTCATTTTGAATGGCCCCTCAAGGCATCTAGCCGGCACCACACGACGCACAAACGTTTTAGCACACCGCCAAGCCACAGATGTCATCCGTCCATTCAGAATGAATGGGCTGCCTTAAAGTAGCGCACGAAACGCACGGCGCGATGTGAATGAGCCCCTCACTGCGATACTAATTGTCTGCAGTCAGTGCGGAGGGCCCGGGCCCCCCATCACTCATGCCGTTCCAGGTGTCCATGTTCGGTGTGCCGGCATTGTTTTACTTCCTTGACGTGACGACAGCCATCGATACCCCGTGCCACTTGGCCATGGTGGCAATGATTAAGCGGACGTTGCCTCTTCCTACCTCCCCCCTATCACCGTGGAAACAAAACAACAACAGTAAACTGATCTTTGCCCCCCCTTAGAGTAGAGGAATGGCACGAGCTGAATCTCTGTAATTTGTTCCGTAAGTGGTTTGACCCCCGGTGACCCCCATGTGACTTGGACGGATGTGTCTTTCAAGAAAGGCATGGCAGCCGGATTCCGAGCTCGTGTCTCCATTACCTCCTAATAGAAAGGTGGGCTGCCGGGGACCTCTGGTTCCAGGGTGGTCTCTAATCCCTACATATCCTCCTGGTAATGGCTCAAAATCCGCTAATAGATTGGGGACAGCCGGTTTAGACTCATCCGAGTTAACTGCCTAAGAAGGAAAGAAATAGAGACTGGCCGTACTAAACGGTTTAAAGTAAAGCTCTGCCAAGATGAAAACAATTGACAGTTAGGTAATAAGTGGTAGCGAGCGCTTGGACCTCCAAGGGACGTGAATTTGCAAAGTTCTTACTGACAACGTAAAGGGGAACGGAAGTTAAAATGCGAACGGGACTTATGCCACCGTGGCCGGGTCAACCGAGAAGGTCAAAGGTTCCACTCCCGGAAGAAAATATCTACACCGGTGAGGTAGCTCGAAGACATCACATGGCTAGAGCGGAGGTGAGTACAGTTCCACTTTAACCTGCCGCCATTTTGGAATAGGAGATCAGTTTGACCAATTGGGGCTTGACCAGGATTGTTTGAAATGAGTCCCCAAACTGCTCCCCACATCAATCCCATCAAGCCATGCCTTGCACGTGACTCTGATGGGAACCAGTTCGGGCTCATTGCACCATCAGCCTCTGAACTTCTCAAATGAGGCCAATGGGATTGTGCTGACCAAACACACATCAAACCCATGAAGACAATGAGCCCTTAAGCCTGAGCTTTAATCTGCTCGTATTTTGCCTTCCCCCCGGTCCCTTCGTCTCCTTAAATAAATCCTTGCCGTTTTTATGTCACCACTGGGTCTCATTGGGTCTTTGTGCTTATCTATGCACTGTAGGCGGCAGATCATGGCTGGTGGGAGGAGCCCATGGGGTGCTGTGTGAGGATTTGAGGGACTTTGAGAAGGACCAGATTGTGACGTCTAGACAACTGGGTCAGAGCAACTCCAAAACTGCGTCTCTTGTGGGATGTTCCCGGTCTGCATTGGTCAGGACCAACCAAAAGTGGTCCAAGGAAGGAAAACCGGTGAACGGGTGAAAGGGTAATGGGAGGGCAAGGCTCGTAGATGTACCTGGGGAGGGAAGGCTGGCCTGTATAGTTTGATCCAATAGAAGAGCTACCTGGGGAAGAGATGGCACCAGGATGTAGTATGAGAAGAAGACAAGCCGGCGGAGGCAGTGTAATGCTTTGGACAATGTTCTGCTGTGAAACCTCGGGTCCTGCCATTGATGTGGATGTCACTCTGACACGGACCACCGACCTAAACATTGTCACTGACCAAGTCCCCCCCTTCATGGAAACGGTATTCCCTGATGGCAGTGGCCTCTTTCAGCAGGATAATGCGCCCGGCCACACTGCACACATGGATGAAGAATGGTTTGAGGAACACAACGAGTTTGAGGTGATGACTTGGCCTCCAAATTCTCCAGATCTCAGTCCAATCGATCATCTGTGGGATGTGCTGGAAAAACAAGTCCGATCCATGGAGGCCGATCACCTCACAGTTTATAAAGGGTCTGCCACTGACGGCTTGGTGCCAGATACCACGGCACACCTTCAGAGGTCTAGTGGAGTCCATGTCTGGACAGGTCAGGAGAAGGGGAACCTACTCAATATTAGTGGGGTCATCCAGATACCACAGCACACCTTCAGAGGTCTAGTAGAGTCCATGCCTGGACAGGTCAGGAGAAGGGGGACCTACTCAATATTAGGGGGGGTCATCCGGATACCAGGGCACACCTTCAGAGGTCTAGTAGAGTCCATGCCTGGACGGGTCAGGAGAAGGGGGACCTACTCAATATTAGGGGGGTCATCCAGATACCATGGCATACCTTCAGAGGTCTAGTAGAGTCCATGCCTGGACAGGTCAGGAGAAGGGGGACCTACTCAATATTAGGGGGGTCATCCAGATACCACGGCACACCTTCAGAGGTCTAGTAGAGTCCATGCCTGGACGGGTCAGGAAAAGGGGGACCTACTCAATATTAGGGGGTCATCCAGATACCACAGCATACCTTCAGAGGTCTAGTAGAGTCCATGCCTGGATGGGTCAGGAAAAGGGGGACCTACTCAATATTAGGGGGGGTCATAATGTTATGGCTAATCTGTACATACACAGTATATAAAGAGGTTTATGTGAGGCCATTTATGGTACAAGAACAGGTCACGGATAGGTCAAAGGAGCTTCTGTAAATCCCAGGAGCCCATTGCACCCTTAAGAACCACCTTCACCCTTCCTTGACTCCAATGCATTTCACCAAAATGTTAAATTTCACCGAAATCTCCACATTTCCCTCTAAATTTCAGGGAATTAAAAGTTCTTAATTTCCCTCGAAGATTAGACCCCTGGCACGTTTAGGAATATGCCAACGATGGCACCATAGGTATCGCAGGTTCCTTCCAACCCATATTTGTTCTCCCGTGTCCCTAACATGTCAGCGCGCCGACCCAATCCGTCCGTTCCGCATTTCGGAAGACTTCTCGTTCCTCAGGTTAGAAGCGTTGACAGAGATAACCTCAATATTTGTCCATCTCACCCAAAAAAAAAAGTACCGTTAAGTTGACTTTTGGCAGGCGCTGGCTATTTGTGACACCGCTAATGTGTTCCTTTTGGCAGTTCGCGCAGAAAAACTGACAGACTATTAAGAAAGAGACGCAGACCCAGCTGTTTCCTGCTTCCTCCGAAAAGTGATTTACGGGCCTTGTAAGAAAGAACAATGGCATCTCTTCCAAATATTTTGCAGGAGAAAAAAATA
>NW_017306662.1:809364-814240 GCF_000935625.1 Nanorana parkeri
TCCTTGTTTTTTTTTTTTTTTCCCCTAAGTAATCATGTTTTAAATTTCCATTTCAACCAAATATGTTCTACCGCGTCCCGCGGAGATTAAGAATGAAATGCCGCGAGGGGAACGCCAAAATTGCAACAACAACAAAAAAAAAAACATGGAGCGTTATAGGTGAAGTTGTGTCTGATGGCAGAGAAATGGTGAGATTTCCTCCAGGGCTCCGATCCTTTTCAAGAGTTGGGCTTTTAGGGTTTTTTTTATGTCTGGGCGGAATAGTTATTTTTAACGCTTTTGCCTGAAGAAGACGACGGCACGGGGTGGAAGTGTTGAAACCACATCAAGACGAAGAGGAAGTAAAAAAAAAAGGGGTCAGGGGTTTCCCCCATAGTTCTCCTCAGGGTAACGGGAGGACACAAACTAGCGTCCTCCCATCACCCAAAGCTCAGTATATAGGGAGCTACAGCTCGCGGTATACTGAGACGCCGCAGCCGGAGAGCGGATCCCGACATCGATGTCTGGATCCGTCCAGCTGCGTGAGTGACAGCTGGCTCCTCCTATCTAGAGGCAGAGCCAGCTGTACCCGCCCCCTCCCCCGTCCGTTCCGCCAGTCAGCGCTGGCGGATCGGAGCGGGGAGAGGGGGGAATCCCTGCAGGGAGCCGTGAGTGACAGTCACTTCTCTCTGCAGGGACAGGATCGAGAAGTGAGTGAGTGGCGGTATGTGTTCCCTCACTTTCTATTTAGCCGACCTGTGACAGTCTCATTGTCACAGGTCGGCTAGAACTATGAGGTGAGTAAAAAATCACTCCTCCTCATAGTTCCAGCCGACGTGTGACATTGAAACTGTCACAGGTCGGCTAAATAGAAAGTGAGGGAACACATACCGCCACTCACTCACTTCTCGATCCTGTCCCTGCAGAGAGAAGTGACTGTCACTCACGGCTCCCTGCAGGGATTCCCCCCTCTCCCCGCTCCGATCCTCCAGTGCTGACTGGCAGAACGGACGGGGGAGGGGGGCGGGTACAGCTTGCTCTGTCTCTAGATAGGCAGAGCCAGCTGTCACTCACACAGCTGGGTGGATCCAGACCGTAATGTCGGGATCTGTCCCCGCTGCGGCGTCTTAGTATACCGCGAGCTGTAGCTCCCTATATACTGAGCTTTGGGTGACTGGAGGACGCTAGTTTGTGTCCTCCCGTGACCCTAAGGAGAACTATGGGGGAAAGCCCTGACCCCATAGTTCTCCTTTAAAAAAAAGTAAATCGGTTTAAATAAGATCGAAACGCAACAACTAAAATCTCATATAAACTTTCAGCCTTTTTAAATCTGCAGCTTTAATAATTCCTGGTGATCCCGCCATGAAGGTCCTTCTTCAGGAATTTCCTGTTATAGCGTGACAACTGTCTCCCAATTGTGCCCTTGTGTTGTCACCTGAGCGGCCCGGGGCGCAGATAGGTATACATATCCATTCCTTTCAGTAAAGCAGGAGGCCCCATTCACACTTTGGCACGCGTGACCGCGTGTTGAAATTGTGCGCGTTCGCCAAACGTCAGCCCATTCATTGCAGAGGGACTTCGACTCAACCGATTCAGCATCTCCCGTTCGCCCCTATTCTTATATATTCTCATAGGGGCCGAACAGCTGTGAGTGAATAGCGGAATGCCGGCGAGCGGCATTGGGCTCGGCTATTCTGCTCGGTACCTCCGAGTTTCTCCAGTTTCCTACTGGCCCGCACCTGCTAGAGTCTTCTAGCAGGTCCAGGCCAATAAATAATGACGGGGTGGAGCCTCCTCGATCACCGGGCCCCCGGCTACTCCATTGCTGCCGACGACGGGCCCAGCCACCTCCTCCTCAGCTGCGGGTTGTCACCGACTCAGCAGCGGCTGTGAGGAGGAAAGCGCCGCTGCACATGTGAATAGCGGAGCGTTCCTCCTCACAGCCGACCCCCTGTGCCCCGGGCCCCATCGCGGCCGCCTGGGTCGCTATGGTGATTCTTACGCCACTGGACCTTAGATTGTAAGCTCCTTCAGGGCAGGGGCTGAATGCACAGTATGTGACATAGGGACCTTAGATTGTAAGCCCCTCAGGGCAGGGACTGAATGCACAGTATGTGACATAGGGACCTTAGATTGTAAGCTCCTCAGGGCAGGGACTGAATGCACAGTATGTGACATAGGGACCTTAGATTGTAAGCTCCTCAGGCCAGGGACTGATGTGAATGCACAGTATGTGACATAGGGATTAGGGACCTTAGATTGTAAGCTCCTCAGGCCAGGGACTGATGTGAATGCACAGTATGTGACATAGGGATTAGGGACCTTAGATTGTAAGCTCCTCAGGGCAGGGGCTGATGTGAATGCACAGTATGTGACATAGGGATTAGGGACCTTAGATTGTAAGCTCCTCAGGGCAGGGGCTGAATGCGCAGTATGTGAAGCGCTGCAGAAATTGTCAGCACTGTATAAAAATGTTGCAATTATAAATGAATCAATAGACTGGAATACACCCGAGAAACAAAGACGCATACACCTCGTGCCACGATGATACAACGTCGCTTGGCAGCACAGAACGCAGACAGATACTCAGAGAAAATATATTACAAGGACCAGACAAGTGAAGACGCTCGGCTTACAATGGAAAAACCGCGGACAATTCCAAAAAGCCATAACCACCCAATATTTTCATATATCCGTTCACCTCTCTGGAAAGATCGCACCTTGTAAATTGTAGCGGGATGCCGAAAATATCCCCAAATTACATTGTTTGGGTCGGAAATTTGCAGCAAGCCAAAAGCACGGGAGGAAGCGAGCGCCGCACCATTAACCACCAGCATGCTGGGAAGGAAGCGGTGGAAAAATATGTACATTGCGGGTCTCGTATACAATACGATATATTTATATATTTGTTTCTTTTTTCTTTTGTTCCCGTCCGTTCTTCTTAGATGACGAGGATTCCAATAAAAGGGAACATGGCAAAGATAACTAAAACCAGAACCAGCGTCAGCTCTATACACCGAGTGGCCGGATTATTATGACCCAGTGGCGTCAAAAGGGGGGTGCGGGGGGTGCGGCCCGCACCCGGGTGACACCATTGGAGGGGTGACACCCCCCTCTGAAAAGTCGTGCGCTCAGTCATGGCCCGAACGCCCGACAGTATCAGGAGAGAGGAGGAAACCCGGCGGCATACCTCATCCCGCCGGGTGACTGTCCCCTCCTCTCTCTGCCGGCGTCCATCACCAAGATGGCTGCCGGCAGGTATCAGAATACTGCCGCGCGTGCGCGATGACATCATCGCGCGCATGCGCGGTGACGTCTCGGCGGGGTGACACTCGGACACCGCTCCGGGTGTCACAATAGGGAAGCGGGTTGGTTACCACGACAGTAGAAGTGATTGGGAAGATTCGGGGAAACAACGCGATGTAACAGCCTTGGAACGCGGGATGATTGTTGGCGCTCGGAGCCATGGAGCGAGTATCAGCAAAACAGCAGAATTCGTTACATGTTCAGGAGCGGCTCATTGTTAAAGTGTTTAAAGACCGGACTGTCAGCCGAAAATCTGGGTGTGAACGTGCGAATTGTGGCCGTCAGCGACTAGTCAATGTTAGGGCAGAACGGGGGAGGGGCAAGACTGGTACAAGACAACAGAAGGGCAACAGTGCAGTGTCAGATTCCTCGCATCACCTTTCACCATCTCATGGCGAGGGAGCATGAAGCCGGCTTCCCGGCCAATTAGGAAGCAGGGCGCCGCGTCATTACACGGCGCTCGGCTTCCATGATTGCCCAGCAAGCCGACTCCATGCTCTCTCGTCACGTAATGATGAGAAGCATGGGGGGCGGCTTACTTGTTAATCGGGAAGCCGGGTGGCGAGTCTTTCCACGCCGCCTGGCTTCCTGAATGGGACTTCCGGTACTCGGTACCAAAATACCGGTATCGGTGCATCCCTAAGGCCCCGTTCACATATAGCGAATTGTCGCGCGATTTCCGCCGCGATATGGCGCATTTTTGCCGCGCGATATCGAGAGAAGTCGCCGGGCCAATGCTATTCAATGGAGCTGTCTTAACTCCATGTCGCGCGTCGCTCGTCGCGGTCGCAAGTCGCTTCTACAGGACCCTTTTTTCGGCGGATTTTGCTTTTTTTCTACTGGAGCCCGACGGAGAAGGTCGCGCTACCGTCGCTGGATCGTCGCTGGAACGTCGCCCCGAAAGTCGCGCTATCCCGGCCGCGGCAAAGGTATGTCGCTATATGTGAACGGGGTCTAAATAGAACACTGCAAGTAAGTCGCAAATGACATCATCCCATCAGTCCTCAGTTTCAGGTAAGTGGTAAAGTAGATGCAGCCATCACTGGAGGGCCTGTAGGCAGGAAGTGGCTGCACAGAGGCTGCAGGAGAGCAGAAGCACCGATATACATAAAAGAATAACAAAATATCAACACAAAGGCAACTGCATATGACACTCCGTGCTTCCGCATACTATGGGGGCTTACATCGCCCTTAACTTACCTGAAAGTCATTTTTAGTTTAAAGATGAACTCCGGGCACAGAAACTGTTATTTAAATATATCCCTCAATAGCTACAAAGGATATAAATGCCTTTGCTACCCCAGATATTACCTTGTAAAAGTAGCAATGACATCATCATTGTGCTGTACATAGCCTGTGCAGAGAGCAGAGTTGTGGGGGGGGAGACAGCAGGCCCCACCCACTACAGGAAGGGGCGGAGACAAGACCAGTCACGCTGCACAAGGAGAGAGAGGAGCAGTGACCGGTCTTTATTACAGGAGGGGGCGGAGACAAAATTGGATAAACCGAAGATGATGACGATGATGACGATCTGGTATGACCATCACGCAGCACAGGAGCCGCACGAAGTGACAGTGGGGGGAGGAGCCGC
>NW_017306662.1:814255-814972 GCF_000935625.1 Nanorana parkeri
TTATAGTTTTGGATAGAACATGGAAGGATTATTCCCATATCAGTTTTTTTTTTGTTTGTTTTGTTTTGCCCTTGGGGGGATTTCCCTTCACTTCCTGTCTAATAAGCCACAACAGGAAGTGAAAGAAATCCCTGGTGGTCAGCAGACCTAGTGTCCCCATTGGAAGATTCCCCACCTATTCCTGTTCTTATGACAACCCCAAAAATGTGGGATTTTCTTTTCCTTGCAGGGACAACGGCTCTGACACTTTGCTGGTTAATCTGGCGTTGCCGGAGATGAAGCCGCCTTCTCGCACAGTAGCAGTCACATCATTTTCCTGCCGTTGTGTCCAAAAGTGCTCTTCCCTTCCCTAGCAGCATGCTGGCCTGGAAACATTTAAGCATCGTCTGGGCCCCGGGCATTCAAGGAAAAAACATACATAAGGGCGTGTCGGGGGATCTCGGATGAACGTGTCTGATGAAGACACGGACGACCGGCTGCCATACAGCTCAGGAGCCGCATGTCTCCGCCTCGCCGGCCAGCTAGGGGCCCCCGTGCCAGGTCATGGGCATGCTGGAACTTGTAGATCCCCCGGCGGCACGCGGACTCGGCGTGGTGAGCGAAGGGAAAACTGGAACGTTTGGAAAATCCTCTCCAAGCGAAGGACACACAACGCATCCCTTGTATTGCGGTGCAGGCGTTTCTCAGGGGGGGGGGGGGGGGTTCGTTGGGGAAACA
>NW_017306662.1:815043-831699 GCF_000935625.1 Nanorana parkeri
TTCCAGGGGGGGGGGGGGCGGTTCGCTGCGTGAACAGTTTTAAAGTGGAACTGCAGCCAAAGATACAAATAAACGGTAACATAACAAAAATCAGCATTTCCTGCAACATTCACTGAAAAATTCCCCTGCAGTACTCGTATTCTGCCACTAGATGTCCTCAGTCTGACAGCCGGCATCATTCAACCTGCTTCCTCTGAGCCCAGGTTGTCCTGGACCTGCCCCCAGCCTATGACTGGACAGCGAGAAGCAGCAAAGCTCATCCCTCTGTCACTCATTTCTCTCCTCCTGTCCTCCTCCCACAGCTCTGCTCTTGTCCTTGTGCAGGGTGACAGGTCTTGTCTCCTCCCCTCCTGTAGTTTACTGTAGTAGGTGGAGCTTTTTGGGTCCCTCCCACAGCTCTGCTCTTGTCCTTGTGCAGGGTGACTTGTCTTATCTCCGCCCCTCCTGTAGTTTACTGTAGTGGGTGGAGCTTGTTGGGTCCCTCCCACAGCTCTGCTCTTGCTCCTTATGCAGGGTAACTGATCTTGACTCCGCCCCTCCTGTAGTTTACTGTAGTGGGTGGAGCTTGTTGGGTCCCTCCCACAGCTCTGCTCTTGCTCCTTATGCAGGGTAACTGATCTTGACTCCGCCCCTCCTGTAGTTTACTGTAGTGGGTGGAGCTTGTTGGGTCCCTCCCACAGCTCTGCTCTTGCTCCTTATGCAGGGTAACTGATCTTGACTCCGCCCCTCCTGTAGTTTACTGTAGTGGGTGGAGCGTGTTGGGTCCCTCCCACAGCACTGCTCTTGCTCCTTATGCAGGGTAACTGGTCTTGACTCCGCCCCTCCTGTAGTTTACTGTAGCGGGTGGAGCTTACTGGGTCCCTTCCACAGCTCTGCTCTTGCTCCTTGTGCAGGGTGACTGGTCTTGTCCCCGACCCCTCCTGTTGCTTCCAGTAGTGGGTGGAGGTTCTGGGTCCCTCGCACAGCTCCGCCCCCTGTGCATTCTATGTGGAGCACAGTGATGATGTCACTGTTACAAGGTATTCTCTGGCTTTGCAGAGGCATGTGATACCCGCAGAGTGTTTTGATATCCATTGGCGGCTATTGAGGAATATATTTCAATGAAAGTTTTTGTGCTCGGAGTTCGTCTTTAAAAAATAAAACCTAGAGAGAGGCGCCGGGGCCAGGCTGAGCTCGTTCGGAGGTGTCGCTCAGCTGTTTGAAGCTGCGAGAATTATTAGGATATTAAGGGCGCAAGTTGCCCAGTACGTCACCCCGATCCTCGGCGGCTTCCAAATCGCGTGCCGCCCGTGCCAACCCGCGAGATCCGGAACAGCTGGCATGCCCCGCGTCAAGCTTTGTAGTTTAATCCAAACGCAGCGGAGAGGCGGAATCCCCCGGAAGGTGCCGCGGACGGCCAGCAGCGCTCGATTCCTGGGAAACGTCTCTTCTGAAGAGGAGGCAAAATGTCCTTCTTCGGCCGGGCACACACCTTACAACCAGTGCATGACTTTTGTCTTGCGCTGGTTGTAAGGTACTTAAAAAAACGTACGATCTGCCTATGTTGCATAGGAAGATGGTACTTGCGATTATCGTAAGACACGCCCCCTGAGGGGCGGGCTTCCGATGACCGCAATGCCGAACGGGCAGTGTGCGCTTGCGCACACCGGCACCGGCCGGCTTTTATCTTACGAACATGCTACACACCCGCCGAACGTCGTACGATGCTCGGCGGGTTTTCGAACATGTCCGTAAGTTTAAAGTCGTGCGACCGTACAGTAGCAGAGGTCGCACGGCTTTCACACACCTTACCATAATCGTACGATCGCGGGATTTCCCGCCATTATCGTAGGATAAGCGTAAGGTGTGTGGGGACCTTTACAAGGCCGCGCCCCGGGGTATTCCGTCTGATATAAGGGGCGATGATCACACAATAGATACATTGTATATCTAATGTATGGAAAGCCGGAATCAATGGAGATACAAAAGATACAAATCAATGCAACTCCGGATCAACCAGAACACCATTAACCCCTTCCCGTCCGCAGCAACTCCTCCATTTTTGCACACACGTGATCAAATCGGAATTTTTGCCTAGAAAACTCATGACTCTGACAACCACAGGCATGGCTCTAAGGGGGTTATTCACGTAGGAGCTTAAGGATCTCAAGGATCAGCCGTAGCTTCGGCTGATCCTTTGTCACTCTTCGGTCGCCGGAGCCCTACGGTTCAGTGGAACCCGAAGGGCTGCTGTACGGGCTATTCACTATAACCCGTACAGCAACCGAAGGCGGCCGAGCGGCTCAGGCATATGCTTCGGCACGACTGAGCCGAAGTGACACCCGAAGCGGGGCGAACAGCCTGCCAAAGGCCGGCCTTTCGCCCTCTGCAAATGACAGCTGGGCAGAGCCAGCCGTGATCTCACGACTGACTCCGCCCCATTGTTGTGACAGATATGCGTCCCCAAATGACCTGGGGACGCTGATCTGTCATTAAACAATAACAACTGGGCGGAGCAGGCCGGCTCCACCTAGTTGTTATTCTGTGGCCGGGACCTGCTAGAAGACTCTGGCCTGTGCCGGCCAATAGCAAAACAGTTGGGTGGAGCTAGTTATCCCTGCTAGCTCCGCTCAATTGTTTGTTTGTTTTTCTTTTTAAAAAAAAAATCTTTATTTATTTTTTATTTATATTTATTTTCAATTTTTTAAAATATTTTTTTTTAACCAATTTTTTTTCCTACTTTTTTCACTATTTTCTATTCTGCTCGGTACCACGGAGCTACCGAACAGAATAGCCGAGCCGAATGCATTCGGCTATTCACTCACTGCCGTTCGGCCCCCATGTGAATAGGGGCGAGTGAGCTGCCGGAGCTTAGGCTCAGCCGATCCAGATGTTGGGTCGGCTGAATCGAAGTCCTCCTGCACTTCGGCTCAGCTGACCAAAGTGCGGCCGAAGGCAGCCGATCTACAGCTGATTTCAGCCGATGTAGGGTTGAAATCAGTCATACTGAGCCGGAGTGAATACTGTGTTTCCCCGAAAAATTAGACACTGTATTATATTTTTTTCAGCTCAAAAAAAACACACTAGGGGGTCTATTCACAAAGCTGCCGAGGGCAGCCGAGTGAATGACCGATCAGAAGTGAAGTGAGCCGAACACTGTTCGGCTATTCACTTCAGGCTGGTACGGCTGATTTCAGCCGTATATCGGCTATTTCCAAGAGCAATTTGGTAACCAGAATGAGTGAAGCGCGCTTTCACTATGGATTCCTCACAGGCGGAGCGCATTTGGTATCACTCCGCCTGTGACAGGAGCCGGCGCTATAGAGGAGGCGTCGGCTTATGCGGCTCTGCTCCCTCCGCTGCCGCCTCGCTTCCTCTGGCGCCGGTTTCGTTGGCACCGCTGATTCTCTCCCACGGCTCTTCAAGTTCCCCCTTATGCCATCACCGGCCCTGGGAATGGTCCCAACTAGGTCTTATTTTCAGGGTAGGTCTTATATTTTACCAATTCCCAAAAATAGTACTAGGTCTTAATTTCAGGGAAACAGGGTAGCAGAACGTTGTTCGGCTCACTTCGCTTCGGCTCGGCTGCCTTCGGCGGCTTTGTGAATAACCCCCTAAGAGGCAGAGGCATGATGGGATGTATAGGGGGGTTGGCTACCCCTGACTTCGAGATTGGGTGAATACTTTTGATCCATAGTACATTTTTTAATAGATTTCTCTACAGACCAGAAAGGTGGAGGAAAGAGGGCCGGAGGGGCTTGGTCCCTCTCAATGGGGGGCAGTTGGGAGCTCTGCATATGGCGCCGTCCCGTCCTATACACATACATTGCCGGCTAACCTTGCTTCCTCTCCAGACAGCATTTATTAGCCCTGATAAGAGTCGGTATCTTTTATACCATAAAATCCCGACGATTTCCGATGTCTGTAGACGTTTCATCATCCAGAGGTTCGGGGGGTCAGGTTTTTGTTTTTCCTTTTATTTTTACATGCGATGCGTGACAACTGGCGATCTTCTGCGGCCTCCTCTGTGAAGGATAATTATCTGAATAGAAAAAGTGTTCATCTGCAGGATGGAGCGCGGAGCAGACCATCCTTTCATACACATCTGAATGTTATCTTGACCCTGCGGCGTGAATAACATGTTGATCATCGCTGACAAAAAGACAAAAATACAATCTCATTTTACATTTTTTTATTTTTTTTTTTATATATATAACACTAATTTTATTTTTTTTATTGACTCAGCAGCCGCTCCGTGCGTTTATTCAGCGGGTCTGGGGTAACGAGATAATCGCTTCAGCACACACAACACAGACATAACAGGTGCCTAGAACATTCCAAAACAAAACCTGGATCACGACGGCGTTATCGGGGACAGCGATTAATGATGCGCACGACTTGTGGAAACTGGACTTCTTTCAAGGCACGGAACGGGTCAGATCCATCATTTACCCGCTGACAGTAGGAAGTTACAAAAAAAACATTATCGCTGCCCGCAGGACGGAATATGAAGGCCGAAGCTTTCTTTTTTTTCTTAGCTGGTAGAATTTAGGCCTCGTTTGACCCTGAAGACACGTGTTTGAGGGCCCCGTGAGGATACAGAAGGGTTCTGAGCAGCATCCAATCAGATAATTCTACTGCAACATACATACGATAGTGAGAATGGGACTGAACGCAGGAGCATAGAGATCAATTTGTCAAATGTTTTTTAAAGGTTGCTCTGTCACCGCTCCATTGGTGAAAGCCGAAGATTAATCTGCTGTTCACTCAGTATAGCAGTACATCTATGAGTGCAGAAAACTGATGAACTGTGGCATGCAAAAAAACATGTTCAGCCCCAATGCATGCACTTCATACCTCAGCCCCAATGCACGCACATCAGACCTCAGATCAGCACCAATGCATGCACCCCAGACCAACCGCAATACATACACTTCAGACCTCAGATCAGCACCAATGCATGAACCCCAGATCGACTCCAATGCATGCACTTCAGACCTCAGCCCCAATGCATGCACTCCAGACCTCAGATCAGCCCCAGTGCATGAGCCCCAGACCTCAGATCGACTCCAATGCATGCACTCCAACCGCAATACATACACTTCAGACCTCAGAACAGCCCCAATGTGTGTACTTTAGAAGTCAGATCAGCCCCAATTGCAGCCTCACCTTGTGATTGGCTACAAAGTTACAATGTTGCAGTCTGATCAATGGGGAAGGGATGACTGAGGAAATGCTTCCTCCTGCCTGAGCAGACTGATCACTGGGGGAGGGGAGACTGAGGAAATGCTTCCTCCTGCCTGAGCAGACTGATCACTGGGGGAGGGGAGACTGAGGAAATGCTTCCTCCTGCATGCAGCAGACTGATGACATCATCTCAGGCTAGGCAAAATCACTGCGTGGAGCTCAAGAAAGCATTCTTAAATATAAATTGTGGAGTTTTTCTGAACACGGTTACTGTGTCTTTATATTGCGACATGTCAGGAATGCATTCATGGAGACTTTGAAAGTCACTGAAAGGTCCACTTGAAGTTTTGCAAATCACCTCAATAGAAACCTGTTGTGTTTGCGATCGTTACTCAGCAGTAAACACATTAAATCTCCTCCATCGGCCTGTTATTGACCTGTCTTCATTTCCAGGAGGCAGCTCTTGTTTCCCAGAGAAATATATATATATTCCTGACATGCAGATCAGCTGAGAGCTCCATGAAATGTGCCAAATTAAAGCCGAGCTCCAGCCGAAAATTCCCAAATAAAAAAAGAAGAGCCCAATAAATGATAAAATAACATCAGCTTCTGCCGCAATACTCACTTTCAATCCAGATACCTTTTCTGCTTCAGGATGTCCTCAGTCTGGCGGCCGGCATCATTCCACCCACTTCCTCTGAGCCCAAGTCGACTTGGATCAACTCCCAGCCTGTGACTGGACAGTGAAAGGAGAAGCAGCACAGAGCAACCCCGATATATACACTTCAGAACTCAGATCAGCCCCAATGCAATAACCCCAGACCTCAGATCGACCCCAATGAGCTCATCTCCTTTTCACTCTGCTCTCTCCATCTGTCATGCTTCTTGTCAGCACATTAACTGATTGGCTCCTTGCGCTGCTTCTACCTCTCACAATCCAGCTCTGTTTTGCAGGGACTGCAAGAGGCTGATACCAGGTAACATTCAGGTACTTACATCACTAAATGCATTTATTAAATAATAATAATAATAATAAAATAATAAAAAATACAAATAATAATAATTGCATTAATTTGTTTATTTTATATTTGCCTGTGAAGAACATTCTTCACTTCTTTTGGTGAATGGGGTGAAGCTTGACGTTGACCCAAATCTTCTGCAAGGGACTTAAAAAAACAAGATTTTTGCTTGCGCGTGATTGGAGTACTGAACTCATCTTCACCTTATTCACTGAGAATGAACTATATCTCTATCTCCTTCTTTAGTTTCTGTCTACATCCTCTCTATCCCCCTCTTCTCTTCTTCCACCTTTCTGTCTCATCATCCGTCTGTTACTCTCATCTTCTCCCAAATTTCCAAAGAGCCTCCATGCGATCCAAACACTCGGATAGCACCCACTGATAGGGAGACATCCTTACCCCATCCTGGTGTTTCCCAATCCTTCTCTTTGCCCTTTTCTACCTCCTTCCCCTCTCCTTCCCCTCTCCCACCCACATGCTGCCCCTTCCTTACCTTTTGAAAGTTAAATATCCATTTTTTTTTTAACTGAGAAAACTCTATAGAAAGGCGCACCATCCGATTGTCATCATGACCTGTATACACTCATCGGCCACTTTATTAGGTACACCTGTTCAATTGCTTGGTAACACAAACTGCTAATCAGCCAATCACATGGCAGCAACTCAATGCATTTAGGCATCTAGACGTGGTGAAGGTGACTTGCTGAAGTTCATATCAAGTATCAGAATGGGGAAGAAAGGGGATTGAAGTGACTTTGAACGTGGCAATGGTTGTTGGCACCAGACGGGCTGGTCTGAGTATTTCAAAATCTGCTGATCTTCTGGGATTTTCATATACAACCATCTCTCGGGTTTACAGAGAGTAGTCCGAAAAAGAGAAAATATCCAGTGAGCGGCAGTTGTGTGGAGGAAAATGCCTTGTTGAGGTCAGAGGAGAATGGGGAGACTGGTTCCGAGATGATGGAAAGGCAACAGTAACTCAAATAACCACTTGTTACATCCGAGGTCTGCAGAATACCATCTCTGAACGCACAACACGTCCAACCTTGAAGCAGATGAGCTGCAGCAGACCACACCGGACGCTGCTCCTGTCAGCCAAGAAGAGGAAACGGAGGATACAATTCACAAGGGCTCATCCCAACTGGACAATAGAAGTTTGGAAAAACGTTGCCTGGTCTGATGAGTCTCCATTTCAGATGGTCGGGTCAGAATTTGGCGTAAACAACATGAAAGCATGGATCCATCCTGCCTTATAGCAACTGTTCAGGCTGGTGGTGGTGTAATGGTGTGGGGGATATTTTCTTGGCACACTTTGGGCCCGTGATTCTATCATGTCCATATGGACCAAAATCTCTGAGGAATGTCTCCAACACCTTGTTGAATCTATGCCACGAAGAATTAAGGTAAAAGGGATTCCAACCCGACACTAGCAAGGTGTACCTAATAAAGTTTCAGGTAAGTGTATTTGTCATGTAACAATATTCTGTCATTGTAAAATGTCCAGAGAACGGAGATTACAATGTATCTTTCCAACTGCTACCAATGTCATTCTGCTGAATGTTGGGCCTTCTTGGAAAATTTCCTATAAATAAAGAATTTGTTAGAAAACAAAACACTGAATGGGGATGAATTACGTCCCGAATTCTTGACAATCTCCCTTCGCGCTGGAAATGTACACAAAGAGAGCGTGCTGGTAACAGTGGGCAACGTTGGAAGCTCAGATGTATCCTCAGGAAGTCTCAAGTCCTTTGAGAATGTTGAATAATCGCCGAGTTAAAAGACCTCCCTCTTCCTATTGTACCATTTTATGTTGCGGTGTTATTGTTAAGTAACGTTGGTGGAATAACCGGTAACTTTCTTTCCCAATTGCTACTTCCACCAACTCTAATTCCCTTGGGCTTTCAGCGTAATCATTTGCCGCTCTTCCTCCAGTCCATGGCCATTAAATCGGCCAGTCCTTGACATACACCTGGCCGGGCTCAACGAGTGGAATCCTGGAAATCATTTAGAGATTGAGGGAGTTTTTTTGTATCGGAGAATTGCTTCTCATTTCCAATTAAATCAAACTGTTTTTTCTTTTATTTGTGAAATGTGGTGAGTAAGTATCAGCGAACTGGGCAGTCCACTAAATCTCCATATAGGGCTGAACCCGGCCACCAAGTCTATTGGAGCTGATCTTTGTAACCACTACACCCGAACATAGCGCCGAACCCCACCGAGTCTATTGGAGCTGATCCTTGTAACCACTAAACCTGGACAAAGCGCCGAACCCCACCAAGTCTATTGGAGCTGATCCTTGTAACCACTAAACCTGAACATAGCTCTGAACCCCACCAAGTCTATTGGAGCTGATCCTTGTAACCACTAAAACCTGAACATAGCCCCGAACCCCACCAAGTCTATTGGAGCTGATCCTTGTAACCACTAAACCTGAACATAGCGCCGAACCCCACCAAGTCTATTGGAGCTGATCCTTGTAACCACTAAACCTGAACATAGCCCCAAACCCCACCGAGTCTATTGGAGCTGATCCTTGTAACCACTAAACCTGGACAAAGCGCCGAACCCCACCAAGTCTATTGGAGCTGATCCTTGTAACCACTACACCCGAACATAGCTCCGAACCCCACCAAGTCTATTGGAGCTGATCCTTGTAACCACTACACCCGAACATAGCCTCGAACCCCACCAAGTCTATTGGAGCCAAATCTTTTGCAAGACCAATTTGCAAGCTTGAAACAAAAGGCATGGGTAGCCGGGCACTGCCATGGGGGGGAGGGGGGGACCTACACCAATGCAAAATACATTTGATGACATTTAAAAAATTAAAAAAGACATTTTAGCGAGGAGTGGGTCTTTTTATGCGATATAAACGGCAACATTAAAAAAAAACACTATATAACATGCTTTGGGAACTTCATAAACTTGTAGTGCAAAGAGCGTACTAATAAGATAGGACTGAGAGCAAAAAAAGAGTGATGAGCTCATCAGTGTTGTGCTTCTCCTTCCATTGTCCACGTTATGGGTGGGGAACAGACCTGTAAGTAGAACTAAAACTGCATCAGAGAAAGGCTATGTCTCATTTTTATTCAATAAAACCGAACTCCAGGCAAACAAATTAATTACAATTATTATTATTATATTATAAACTGGTGTAGTTGCCCTTATTTAATTGTCAGATTAGGCGTTAGGCCCCCAATTGTTCCCCGTATTTATAATTTCTACAGTGGAAAGTCACTCAGGGTTCACCCACTCCTCTCCAAGGCCCGGGCATTTCAACTGTCAGTAACACAAGACTGTGAGCGATAATAACACGGCTCGGCATCTGCAAATAGACCTGTCCTTTGCTATCATTCACATCTGCCATAGAGGACCCTTCCGAAGGGGCTCAAACTGAAATCCGAACGACCCCCTGGGAACGCTGATATCTCTCTCTGACAGGAATAGCAGGTCATCTGCAAGCAATTTACAGGATATAACAAGAGACAGAGCAATTAATTGTTTATTAATATACACTGGGCACTTGGACAGGGTTCTTGTGATGGATCCACCCCAGCCCTAAAATAATCTCTGCTGCTCTCTGTTCTTCATGGGGCAATAAACGCTCCTATTTTCATGCATGGATTTAGGTAAAAGAGGATTTAATGATATCAGTAGGTTAATTGGCTAATTATAGGCATGTTGTAGCAGACAATGACCTCCTGGCCCAATCAGAAATGTAGAGCAGGTTGGAGGGACACCCCATAACATTGCAGAGCGGTACAGGGCCCGTTTGCAAACTGAAGCAGGGTCACCGTCACTCGCTGGAGAAGGGAATCCACAATGGTTGGGGCATCACTATTCTTAAAATATGAAAAAATAAACATTTACCAGCAAATTGCCATTTGTGGACTTGGTCAACTGAATTTTGGCAGCTAGTGAATGGACACTAAAGTGTTGTATTGCCAAAACTTTTTTTTTTAGTTCTGGATAGAGTAGAGATGGATTAGAAGGCCTGTCAAGTATTTATTTGCTGCCTGTGCCCTGGCTGGAGAGATCCATCTATCTGTCCTGGGACATTGCCAGAGAGACAGAAGGTCATGAGGAACTCAAAATGTTACAGCTGCCACCGGAAGAACATGTGAGGGAAATCTTCCACTAGGTGAGCACACCTGTAGCTTGTGTCAAAGAACCATCTCCTTTATTGATGCAAGATGTCACAAGTAGACATGTGCGATTCGTTTCGTTACGAATCGAAATTTGTACGAATTTTCCTGAAATTCCGAATTTCGGAGCATCCGAAATCCGAATGGCAGTTTCCTAATTATTTTCGAAATACGAAATTCCGTTAACGAATTTCGGATCCGAATTTCTTTGAAACGGGAACTAATATTACCCCTGTAAATGAGGTTGAACAACATGACAAGATTTTTTTTTAATCCGAAATACGGATCCGCTGCTGCTGAGAGTCGCATTACAATACACAGGCAGGAAATACGAAATTCCGTTGATGTATTTTCGTTCCGTTACGAACATTCGTTATATTGAAGTTAAAAAGCAAAGTACATTTATATTGGAGTTGATGGTAGTTTTTTTTTATCCGAAATACGAAATTCGGATCCGGAATCCGTTAACGGAATTCGTATTTCGGATAAAAAAACAACTACCACATCGACTCCAATATTAACAAAGGTATTTTTTGCTTTTTAACTTCATCATAACGAATGTTCGTACAATTACGAAAATGTGCCGAAACTAACGAAAATCCGTATTTCGTACGAATCCGAATTGAGTTTCGGACACGAATTACGAAATACGAAATAACGGATATTCCGAAACGGAACGAAACAGAACAAATTTTTTGACGGCGCACAAGTCTAGTCACAAGAAGCAAGGTTTCGGGGCCGCACAGGGTCCCCTTCATCAGGCTCAACATGGGGGGTTAACAAAGGGGTGTCCAGTAAGGAGCGCAGCAGTTCTCTCAAATGACATCTTCCAATAGGGACACCTGTGATGGCGACAACTAAGAAGGGAATCCCATCACTTTGTAGAGAATTTATGTCACTTCCAGTTCCATCTCCAGGTCAGAAAGTGAAAAAAGTCCTCCTCAATGCGGCAGAGACTGGAAAGATAACTGGGGGGAGGGGGGGGGGGGTTTCTCCCAGACCTACATTTTCTATAACTAACAAAACATTATTTCTGAAAGTTGGCCCTTACCAAACATTCACTGGTAACGAGTCAACACCGAAATTAAAAACACATTAACCTGAAAGTTTCACCTGCAGTGGATGTTTGATGAATGGCAGATTCACTGCTATATAAATACGCCCCTTATGTCTTACGTGAAGAACACGCAGATATTTAGGTGCTATAACGGAGCACACGGATGATATCTCCCAAGGCTCTCTTGATTACAGGCTATTGTAAGAAGCCCGCAGCTCCTGTTATATCCCAACTGTGAAACTCAGGACTGGTCGGTAAAAATGACTGGCAGGGTATTTATCAGATCTTGTTCAACGTCGGAGGAGAGTGTCAGGGATAAAAATACAAAGAAAAGTCAGAGGTTAGTCAGCAGCCGCCACGTGATTGATGGTCTATGGAAGCAATGGGCTGCAGAGATGGACAGGTTTAGAGATAATATTTATATGTGTATATACTATATATATATATGGAGAGAGAGCGAGAGAGTCTCCAAATGGAGGTCCTCATCTTCTATTTTATGTAACATGCTTGTAGGTGGAAATTATTATTGGTCAAGGACATGTCTCTTTAAAGGGGAACTGTAGTTCTTTCAATGTTCTTTTTAATCATACATATGAAAGAGGTCAGTTTAAAGTAGATGTAACCCAATCGCTATAACCTCATATAAGAGGTAACACATTAATGTCATTTCAAACTTTCTTTCAATCTTTTTCAATCTGCGTCTTTCATTAAATAATATCTGGTTGGCCATTGAGCCTCTGGGAACATCTACTGCTTTAAGCTTTAAGCCCCAATGACCTTTCTTCTACTTTTCAGAGACGCTGTCACTTTTGTTCTGCGTGGGCAAGGCGAAGGTCATTTTAAGGGTAACTTTAAGGGGTGGGTTGGGTGTTTAGGTTAAGGTGAGGGGTTAAGTTAAGGGTTAGGGACTGACTAACGTTTAGAGGAAAGCTCCGGTAACCGTGCTGAAACACAAAATACTGAATGTTATGGGTTATTATGGTCGGACACTATTCATGTGTCCCATAGTGGACACCCAAGTCTGTGCTGGGTGAAGTGCTGGGTAACCTTGAACTAGCATGGACACCAGTAATGATACCCCTAAAGATGTGGATGGAGGTGTGCTCCAGTTTTCTCTTTTCACAGAGAAAGTCCTCATCTAGAACAGTTGCCCCCCTTCCGAACCATGAGTAGCAGTAAACTTGGAAGCTCGGAACAACTAAATAGCACAGGGTGTAAAAGACAGCCAGACAGATACATTTATACAGAGTTTAATTGTTCTAAAGTATCTGTGTCCTTTATTTGTTTTCAATAAAGTTTACTTTTCATTGAATTGCCTGTTGATCCTGCCAGACACTCTCAGGTCTTGGTGGCAATGATGTGCAGGCTCAATTAGCCTCTGCAGCGTTGCCACCACAGGATGCATGCACCCAGTCTTCTCACATGTAAGCCGAGTCTATGCGGGGCCTATTATGGGGGCTTGATTCCCCTAGCTGCCCGTGTCACAGGTGAATCTTATGTCTTGACAGTTAGAAGCTCCTCCAGGAGCCATGCTGTCATATTGCAGCATACCAGACTGTCATGTAACACCCCCTTCCTACATGGAAGCAATCCCAGGGCGCACGTCCCCGAACTCCAGTAATGGGAGGCCTAAGAACAGAAGCCATTACTCATGGCTCACCTCTACATGGCACCACAACCATTCTTGAGAAACTTTCTTTTCTACTCACAAGGGGCCCCTCTTGTACCAGTAGCTCTACGCCACTGCACACCAGGTCCCATGATACATCAGGGCCCACAGCCGCACGGCAGCATGACAGAAAAAGGGAAACCCTTCACTCCAGACCATGGCAGCGAGATTATGGCAGGCCAAGGATCTTCCTCCCCTCAAACCAGTTTCACTGCCACTATTTTCTAGGCTGAACCACCATTTAAAAAAGGAAGCTCAGTCCGACTTTGTCTTAGCTACGCCTCAAATGTGTATTGTTCCTCCCACTAAATTCTCAACTTGCAGGGCTTAGATTCATTACCCACAGCGAGAGGGAAGCTCAATTATTTTCCTTTTCCGGGCCAATTGCTCAAGCTCTCCAGGCAAAGCTCCATGAGGAAGAAAAGTTCCAGGTTTCCTCAAAGGGGACGTTCCTTCATGAGGGTCAATTACATTGTCCTAGAACATGAGCCCGCTCTTCCCTCTCCTTCCCCTTCGACTACTGGTCCACCGCCGTCCACCGACAACTGCCCTCCACTCTCTCCCTTCCTCTTCACTCCACCCATGCAGAGCCTGAGAAGAAAAGTACCCACCCAACTCAGCAGTCGCCAAGAGGACACTATCTCAAAGGGCCCTCAACAGTGCAACCAGCGTGTGGAGGAGATAAATAAAATAGCCCAACATCACTAGCACACATAATGCTCTGTGGCTAAGTCCTGCCCACTGGCCCAGGGCATTGAGTGAAGAGCTTAAAGTGACATTAAACCCTCAGATTTTTTTAACATAAACCAATACTGTAATGTGCGCCTTACTGTAATCCATGGTAGTTTCCCTTCTCTTTGCTGCTCTTCCTTTTAAATCCTTATCTCTTCTCATGCTGGGCAGAACTTCTGTTTTGCAGCAGACTGCCTTGTCTCTGGAATGGATACATGGTGTGTGTGTGTACGTTTGCAACCTGAGCCAGCACTACAGGAAGAGGCACTCAGCTGCAAAGGGAAGTTCTCCCCAAGCATGAGAAGACATGAGGATTTAAAAGGAAGAGCAGCAAAGAGAAGGGAAACTACCATGGATTACAGTAAGGCGCACATTACAGTATTGGTTTATGTTAAAAAAATCTGAGGGTTTAATGTCACTTTAAGAAGCGGGCAAGGGACCTGCTGAATCATAATAAAAAAAGGTATTTCGGGGAGTTTTTAAAATAATGTTCCCTATCTATATGACCTGTTAGCGTTGTGTCCCATTCTAATAGGGTGAGGATGTTATACGGGTTTACAACTGCTTTAACCCTTCGTGACGGGAGACGTACACTGTACGTCCCTCCACAAAGGGACCAAATGACTCGTCGCGTACACTCAAAGTGACGAGTTTTTTGCTGCATTAGAGGGCTGGTAACCGCTGAGAATCAGCGGTTACCATTCATTAATGGATGCCTCAGTATAGAGGCATTCATTCATAAAAGGGTTAACCTTTTTCAGACACCTGATACCTTAATATCGGGTGTCTGAGACTCAAAGCAGAGCGGGCCGGTGATGTATCGAAAGTGCGAACTTATAGAGTTGTGGGACCGCATGAATTCAGGTTTCCTCAGAACTACGATGTTTGCACACAAAATATGCTGTGCCGCCATCCACGGCATTGCCCTATACACATAGACCACAGCAATAAAGTAATAAAATTATGTAGGATGACAGTAAGCCAGCGCGTTCTTTATCTCTGGTGCCCCACTCAATATGGCCGCTGCTTGAGTGGGGCACCTGAGATAAAGAACGCGCTGGCTTACTGTCATCCTACATAATTTTATTACTTTATTGCTGTGGTCTATGTGTATAGGGCAATGCCGTGGATGGCGGCACAGCATATTTTGTGTGCAAACATCGTAGTTCTGAGGAAACCGGAAGTCATGCGGTCCCACAACTCGATAAGTTCGCACTTTTGATCGATCACCGGAATTCTGACAGCTCGTATAGATCGAGAGATATCTCTCTCCATCGTATACTGGCTTTTTTTTTTTCTTTTTTTCTTTCACTTTCAGGAATAGATACATAATGTAATGTAATAGATACATAATGTATCTAATCCTGAAAGAAGAATGTTTCAGTTTTCTTAACGTTGTAGGAACGTTCAGAAAACCTTTAGTGACAGCTGAATCCTGAACTGCTGCAGGATCGGTGTCACTAACTTATTATTGGCTGTTCTGAAGTTTGAAACAGCCTGATAATAACCAAAAATGTATTCATTTATCAAGTAGTAATAGATTAATTCACAATGACTGCTTGATATAATTAAATAAATAAAATAACAATTTTAAAAGTTTTTTAAAAATAGTGAAAAGTGTAAAAAAAAAAAAAAATTGTGGAAAGTGTAAAGAAAAAAAGAAAAAAGAAGTGTAAAAAAAATAAAAATAAAGGACAAATAAATGAATGTATTTATTGCATTTTTTTTTTTTTTTTTTTTAGCTGTGCTGGTTTTGTAACAAATTCTACAAATCAAAACTGGGAAAAAAGTTTTTTTTTTAAACGTTTTTTTCCTCTCTTTTTTTTATATTTTATTTGTCCTAAGTGAGGCTTTAGACACACATATGTGATATAAATATGTAGCCCTATCTGTCCTCTAAAAAACAATAGATAATACGTGTGGGTGCACTTTGTAAGAAAGTATATGACTGACGTGGAAGAATCACACAGCAAAAATGTCAAAAGTGTGTCCAGTCATTTACTAACAGAAACTAAAAACAAGCTCAGTCATGAAGGGGTTAAAAACGGACTCCCAGTGATGTAATTTTAGTTGTTTTCGCCATTCGTTGTTGTTCTGTCCACGTCCATCCTGTTTAAACACGGCATCATACAAATCGGCTAATTTCCTTGCATCAAAAGTTCTGGCCCTTGCAGAGCTTCCTCTATTTGGAGTAAGTCAGCGCAGCGGCCTTAGTGATGGTTTAAAAGCTGACAAACAGCTGGGGCTGACTTGCCAGATCTTATCACACGGACCTTTTAATCTCCGCTGCCCGTGACCTCAACACATGGCCTGTCGCACATCCTCTGGGAAACGAGTACAGGTGCCGATTATGTATACAGAGATATATTTATAGATCCAGCCTATATTCCAGCACAGGGCCGCCTTGCCTGGCTCCCTGGAAATGTAAGATTACGTCCGCCGAGCAATAAACTGTTTATGAGAGAAGAGAGAGAGAGAGATACATACACTATATTGCCAAAAGTATTGGGACGCCCCTCCATATCATTGGATTCAGGTGTTCCAATCCCCTCCGTGGCCCCCGGTGTATAGGACGAGGGACCTCAGCATGCAGACGCTTCTACAGACATTGGTGAGAGAACGGGTCGCTCTCAGGAGCTCAGTGACTACAAGCGCGGTGCCGTGATAGGTTGTCACCTGTGCAATAAGTCCGTCCGTGACATAAGAAAGAGAGAAGGAAAGAAAGAAAGAAAGAAAGAAAGAGAGAAAGAGAGAAAGAGAGAAAGAAGGAAAGAAAGAGAGAAAGAGAGAAAGAAGGAAAGAAAGAAAGAAAGAGAGAGAGAGAGAGAGAGAGAGAGAGAGAGAGAGAGAGAGAGAGAGAGAGAGAGA